>NC_056728.1:1060370678-1060655678 GCF_019279795.1 Protopterus annectens | reverse complement strand
TACTGTTGTAATCATAATATGCCATAACATATTAAAAGCAAGACCCGCACTGCATTAACCAAGAGTGACACATACACAGTCAGCACTTGCATGATTTAAACCCCTACCTAACTATGTTATGATACTAGAGAGAAAGACGCATTAACACAGCGCACTATTTGCTTTACTGGGTGCTTTCCCTTCTCTGTCTGTATTTCTAGGGTGGTAACATCATCAGTCTTTCCAAAGAGGAATGTACATCTGTGGTGTATTTTCCCAGTCTTCAAAAAGGCCACTCCTTTCAAAGAGAATTGCATACACATATACCCCCCCACACACAGTCAGCATTTGCAAGATTCAAACCCCTACCTCACAAGGTTATGATACTAGAAACAGATGCTTTAGCGCAGCGCACTATTTGCTTTACTGGGTGGTTTCTTTTCTCCGTCTGTATTTCTAGGGTGGTGACATCATCAGTCTTTCCAAAGAGGAATGTACATCTGTGGTGGGTTTTCCCAGTCTTCAAAAAGGCCACTCCTTTCAAAGAGAATTGCACACACATAGTCAGCGTTAGCATGATTCAAACCCCTAACCTAACTAGGTTATGATATTAGAAAGAGAGAGAGAGAGAGAGAGAGAGACACACATTAGTGCAGCGTGCTATTTGCTTTATTGGGTGGTTTCCCTTCTCCATCTGTATTTCTAGGGTGGTTACATCATCAGTCTTTCCAAAGAGGAATGTACATCTGTGGTGTGTTTTCCCAGTCTTCAAAAATGTGACTCCTTTCAAAGAGAATTGCACACACATACACCCTCCACACACAAACAGTCAGCGTTTGCAGGATTCAAACCCCTTCCTAACTAGGTTATGACACTAGCGAGAGAAACGCATTAGCGCAGCTTGGTATTTGCTCTATTGGGTGGCTTCTCTTCTCCATCTGTATTTCTAGGGTGGTGACATCATCAGTCTTTCCAAAGAAGAATGTACATCTGTGGTGTGTTTTCCCAGTCTTCAAAAAGGCCCCTCCTTTCAAAGAGAATTGCACATACATACACCCCCCCACACACACAGTCAGCGTTTGCAGGATTCAAACCCCTACCTAACTAAGTTATGACACTAAAGAAAGACACATTAGTGCAGCGCGCTATTTGCTTTTGTGGGTGGTTTGTTTTCTCCATCTGTATTTCTAGGGAGGTGACATCATCAGACTGGACATGTTAATGTGTGTACACTTTGTTTTATGCCATTCCAGGAATGGTCCATGTGGGTCATCAGGTGTCAACAGCTGGAACAGGAACTCATAATCCTTACCTTGTATGATCTATCTGTGGACACATCGACATTCCTTCATATGTCAACACATATTTATGCACAGCTTGTTGGTTTTGTGGGTACTACATGTGTCTGGGATGTTGATAAAGGGCTATTCAAAGTGTATGTGAGATGTGTTGCTGTGTTCAGTGATGTATGTCCTGTGTGGCTGCCTTGCAAACAGTCTAGCATGTTTGGGAACCATGATCCGCAAATGAACATACCACAGTTAGTAGGGTTGTGTGTATGTCAGCTTCCAATAGCTAGATTTATGACTTCAACCATGATGGACTCCATGGCTTGTAGATCATACTTCATAGGCATACTGGACTGTACATCCCATGGTGTGTTGTGCACCAACACTTGTGGGGAATGCCATATGTTGCTGTAACACATTCAACAGTTCCACATCCTGTGTAGGGGGGGGGGGGGTTCAGCTGACTGTTCAGGTGCAGGATCTGTTTGTTCTGTAGTTTATGCATGACACATATTGGGAATCAATGTAGTCCACTTGATGCCATGCTTTTAGCATTGGGGATAGCTGTTCATCCATTCTACATGTGATATTTCCTGGTATGATGATATGGACTATCGTCGGTGGGAGGTGGGTATGTATATATGGGCCTGTCTGTCAGGATTTTGGCATTGTCAGTCAGGTACAGTTGGCCCTGACTCATGACATATATGTGTGTACATTGCTATATATGACATAGCTGTAGGAGGTGTCATGATTCAGTCTGGACTCCTTCTCAGCTACTCTTTACAGAACACCAACAAACCTGAGTACTAATCCCTGTTATACTCATTTACACACTTAACACCCTACTGATCCTTTGTCATCTGGCTGCAAAGTATGTCATGATGATATCCTGGCATATCCATGGGTCGGCTTTGTGTGCACTCTCCAGTCCTGCTGGTGAATATTGTGATGTAGACACAATGTTACATCTGCCTCATGTACACAGACAAGACTTTCCTCCTCACAACAAACCCAGATATATGTGTGAGATGCACCTATAGAGACATACAGGGTGCTGAACTCTCTCGACCCATGACTGGCATAGTCTATCAGGTGGTGAAGATAACCACACACACCACATATCAGTCTCACATATCCTCTGGCGACAGCACTCACACCACATTATCAGACATACACATACTTGGATGCTGTAAATGAACTCTGTCTAAGCAGCAGAGACCTCCATAGCAGGCACACACACAACTGCTACTCCACTACAATTCCCACATCTCACATAGTTCACAATGTCAGTGTGCCACACAGTCACTTGCCTTTGGGCTACACAATACACATAATACACTTATGATAGGCGACACTTATTGTCAGACACACTGACATACCACTCACCAGCCCATACAAGTGAATAGTCCCTTTGTGATGTCTGTCATGTGCCAGGATCTGCCACATAACACATGCAGTCAGTTCACTACAAAGCAAGTACAGGACTGGCACCAGCATTGTCCATGCTGGTGCGTAAAACCTCAGATGTTACTCCCTGGACCACATGACATGGTACATGGAGGAGCAGTGTCATCATGTAGCCCAGGCCAGTATGACCTTGACCTTGTCTAGCATCTTACACCCACCAAGTATGATGTCACAGTATACAGACAAACATATCATGTTTAACACTTGGCTAACAGATTGGTATCATTCACAGGGGATACAGTGTCTGTCAGCCTGTGGTGACATGCTCAACACGCCACATAGCTTCACTATGGACAGATTGCACCTGTCACCCTTGGACCTTTGAATGCTGGCTAAGGGTCTTGCTACCACCATAGTGCATTTGTTGAGCAGGGCTCAAAAGACAAACCCACCTACATAGACATTACAGGTTAAATAACACTAAGGGTAATGCTGCTCAACACCAGATGTGTTACCCTCATATTGCGGCCACTGAGGACTCCCCTCAGTATGGGGGAAAGCAATATATGTGCACTAACAGACACCTAGTTCAGGGTCACATATGCACACCAGCACTACCAGGTTATGTTTCATACCATGCTTTCTGACCACAGGACTTGGAACGGACAACACAACTAGGAGGTGTATCCCTATACATCACAGATTCACACACCTCCGGGTTAGTGGCACTGCAGTAAGCATCATAGACCACACATATACAACTACCATTGTTCGAAACCACCTTTCAGTTTGTTGCCTACTACAGACCACCCTCCCATACTCAGGAACCACACTCGGCTTTCCTGGGAACAGTGGGGGATATGATGGTCTCCACAAACACCATTATATTGGTTGACATCAGATACATGAATATTGACTGGGGATACTACTCAAGCCACAACAACCTCACCCTACAGTCGCTACAATTTGTACATTCATATGCTATGGCACAACCAGTCACCACAGCCACAAGGGGGAATACATATTGGACCTGATCATCACCGACATAGGGACTCTATGTTACACACCAGCAATATACCCCTCACTGGTAAGGTCGGAACATACATTTATCTCACTGGACATACATATACACTCCACACACCCATCCTGGGTAATTTTGGTGAACTTCTGATGAGCCAACGTCTCACTTCACCAAAGCAAGGTGGTATCATTCAGAGAGCTTGAGACAGTGTGAAATACATCTCCGACTGCTGAATCCTTTACATACACATTCTATGGACTCCTAGTGGACTGCATGGAATGTGCTACCCCAAATAACAACAAGACTCACTCCTCCAATGGCAGGGGACCTGTCTGGTAGACACCAGCCATTAATGAGCTGTACAATGTCAGGAGGAAGCTACTACATGATAGAGCACAATCCCAGACAGGGAAAGCATCTGTGATCTGTACTAGCAGACAGCTATGATCACTCATGTACTTATCTAAGGTCTTCTTCTCATGGACAATTGCACCAGACAAGTAGGACTATCACAAGGCCTTTGTCAGTTAGGTCACGAACCTGGGTGGACACTCACTTATATGCTGTGAGTTACTGCATACTGACTACACTTACCCTGAACCCACTGGCATAGCCAACATCCTGGAAAACAGGTTCAGTGCAGATGTCTCCCCCCATTCCCCCCTAGGGAGCAACTATCCATCCCAACAGACTGTAACCTTCGTGACACCACACAGTAACAGGTGAGTGCTGCCCTCCCCAAAGCATACATTACAGCATCAATGTGACCAGTTGGTGTCCCGGCCTGCATCTTACATGAGCTTCATGACAGATGTAACCCTCACATTACATCACTGTGCAATATTGGAGTTACTACAGGATATGTACCCATGGAATGGCATACAGCAGCAGTGCTCCTACTCCACATAGTTGGTGCCAGAACGGACCACAGACAATATTGCCCTATAAGCCTAACTATCCTGTTATGCAAAGCTATGGAGTGTATTGTCATGGGACTCTTACACATAGACATCAGGAAACTACAGACACTGTGTCCTACACATTTCAGCATTGTTGTGGGCAGATCTTGCCTCTTGAACATGTTTGTATTCTTTTGACAGTTAACAGGTCCATCAACATAGGGACAGTTGTACACGCAGCTTACCTGAAGCTTGCTAAACCCTTCCACATAATAACCCACTGGGCCATTATGCATAGGCTCACCAGCATTGATATGGACACATATCTCACATGATGGATTGCTACCTGGATCAGGGATAGCACCCACATGGTCAGAATTGCAGGTGCCATGTCTGACTATACACCAGTTACACATGGCATCCCACACGGCTAGGTCCTGGTACCTCTCTTGTTCAGTATATATTTGCCTGATGTACAGGCTACCACAGGGGGAATATGGCTGACCTTGTTCACACTTGACTGCATACTGGGTGCCATGATCACCTCTCCAGCTGCCACATGCATACTCCAACAGGGTCTCACAGAGATGGATGACTGGTGCCTGGGCCATGGCCTACAGCTAAATGCTATTAGTTGCATAGTCATCCCCTTTGGGAATAACAACATGCCCACACATTAACACATAGGAAGTACTCCATTTTTTATGGTAGGTGTTGTTAGGTGATTGGGGACATGACTTGTTTGTACTGTCGCCTTTGACATTCACGTTGCCACAGTGGTTGGACAGCCCTTCTATATAAGCAACCTTATCCCATATGGTATCACATCTAGATCGAGTGTTGTCACTGTACCCCTATACTAATAACAACCGTGCTTGGTTACAATGCCACCTTTGGGGTGTACCTTACCCAACACCTACAGCAACTGTACTGACCACAGATACCCAAGCAACAGCCACCCCTCAACAATACCCACGAATCACATATCTCACAAAATCAGTGTGCCTCACAGTCACAGCCCTTAAGGCCAAACAACACACCAAATATACGTGTTATAGGGGACTCTATTGTCCGGCACACTGACATCTCACTCAACTGACTGAACAAGGAGAAGGTCACTGTAAGCTGCCTGTCAGGTGGCAGGATCCAACACATAACGCAAGCACTCAGGTCACTCCAAAGTAGGTACAAGTATGACTCCGTCATTGTCCATGCAGGTGTGAATGACATGAGACGTACCTCCCTGGACTACAAGAAATGAGACATAGAGCAGCTCTCTGATCAGGTAGCCCAGGCTGGTATGACCATGACCTTGGGTAGCATCTTGCCCTCACCAAGAATGATGCCAGAGTATAAAGACAAAATGATCAGTTTCAATAATTGTCTACAGTATTGGTGTCATTCAATGGGGATCCAGTGTCTGTCAACCTGGGATGACATGCCCGACAAGCCACATTTCTTCGCTAGGGACAGCTTGCACCTGTCGCCCTTAGGCTTTTGTATACTGGCCATGCCTCTTGCCACCCTCATAGTGCATTTCTTAGGCGAGGCTCAAAGGACAAACACACCTCCATAGACAACCCAAGGATACAAAATCTAAAGGTAATGCTACTTAATGCCAGACATGTAAACCTCAAGATGCACCCACTTGAGGCTCTCCTCAGTACGGAGAATATCGATGTCTGTGCAGTAACAGAAACCTGGTTCAAGGCTCCTGAGAGCACCTCAGCACTACCAGGTTATAACTCATACCATGCGTTTCACACACAAAACTCAGACCAAAGCACAAAAGGAGGGGTAGTATCTATATTCATCAAAGATACCTACACCTCCAGGTTAGTGGCACTGCACGAAGCATCAGAAACCATCCATGTGCAACTAACAGTGAGCCAAACTGCCTTTCAGTTTGTATCCTGCTACAGAACACCCTCCCTATTACAGGAACCCCACTTGGCATTCCTGAGAACACTGGAGAATATCAAGGTCTCTCCTAAAACTATGTTATTGGGTGACTTCAACTACCCAAACATTGACTGCAACAACTACTCATGCCCAAACACACTCGCCCAACGGTTCCTTGAAGTTATAAACTGTAATGCGATGGAGCAACTGGTCACCACTCCCACAAGATGGCAGAACATATTGGACCGGGTCATCACCAACATGGGGACTCTGTGTTCCACACCAGAGGTAAATCCCTCATTGGTAAGATCAGACCATTAACAAATTTCCATGGACATCCATATCCCGTCCCCACCCCCAGCCAAGGAAATCACTGTATAGAATTTCTCAAACACCACCTTTGCACTTCTCAAGACTGAGGTGGAATCCTTCAAAGCCCAAGGGCCAGAGGATAATACAGGCCAATCCGCAGAATCCTTTACAAATGCATTCTATGAGCACCTGCAGGAAAGCATAAATCATGCTATCCCAAATAAAATGAAGACTCACTCCTCCAAAAACAGGAGACCTGTTTGGTGGACCCCGGCCATAAATAAGCTATACAACAGAAGGAGGAAGCTACTACATGACAGAGCAAAATCCCAAAAATGGAAGGCATCTCTGATCAGTATTAGCAAGAAACTTTGATACCTCATACAATCATCAAAGGCCAGTTTCCAAAGGGAAATTGCCCTTGACACTAAAGATAATCACAAGTCCTTCTTTAGTTATGTCCATAATATGGATGGAAACTCCCAGATATGCTCTGAATTATTGCATAATGGTACAAAATATACCAAAACTACAGACAGCCAACATCCTGGCAGATAGATTCAGCACAAACCTCTCCCCCCTTCACCCACAAAGGAACAAATGCCTATCCCAACTGAGTGTAACCTCCCTGACATCACAGATGCACAGGTGAAGGCTGCCCTCGCCAAAGCAAAAAACACAGCAGCTATGGGACCGGATGGTGTCCCAGGCTGTGTCTTACACAAGCTCCAAGAAGAACTGAACCTTCACATTAAGTCACTGTTCAAACTTAGCCTTACTACAGGATATGTACCTGAATAATGGCGTACAGCTACAGTGGTTCCATTCCACAAAGGTGGTGCCACAACAGACCCTGGGAACTATCGCCCCATAAGCCTGACTAGTCTGATCTGTACAGCTATGGAACGTATTATCATGGAACTCATAAACAAAGACATTGGGAGCCTCCAGACACTGGACCCTACCCAATTCGGCTTTGTTAAGGGCAGATCTTGCCTCTTAAACCTAGTTGATTTCTTTGAAACAGTTACCAAAGCTATGGATGAGGGCAAGGTAGTCCACACAGCCTACCTGGACCTCGCAAAAATGTTCAACACAATACCCCACTCGGAAATCATACATAAGTTTAACAGCTTAAATATCAACCCCTATATCACAGGATGGGTTGCAAACTGGCTCAGGGATAGAACCCACATGGTCAGAATCGCAGGTGCCATGTCTGAATACAAACCAGTTACAAGTGGCATCCCATAGGGCTCAGTTCTGGGACCTCTCTGGTTCGGTATATACTTCCCTGAGGTTCAGGCTAACATGGGGAGATTATGGCTGACAAGGTTCGCAGATGACTGCAAACTGGGGGCCATAATCGACTCTCCAGCTGACACAAGCATCCTCCAGAAGGATCTCACAGAGATGGATGTTTGGTGCCAGAGCCACAAGCTCAAGCTACATGCTAAAAAGTGCATAGTCATCCCCTTTGTGAAAAACAAGGTGCACACAAATTACCACATAGGTGTTAATCCATTAAGTACAGAAGTAGCAATTTGAGATTTGGGGACCAATGTAGATAGTAATCTCTCCTTTGATAATCAAATTGCCAAAGTGGTTACAAAGACCTTCTATATATGCTACCTTATCACAAAAGGGTTTGCATCTACATGAAGAGAGGTCATTGTGCCCCTCTACTCATCAGTCATCAGCCCCATACTTGAATACAATGGCCCTTTTGGGATGTACCTTACCCGACACCTGCAGCACCTGGAGAGACCCAAAAGTACCTCTCCAAGAGGATCATGGGCTACAAACAGATGTCATATGCAGCGCAACTAAGGAAAATCCAGCTCTACTCAGTTGCTTACCACCTACTCAGAGGCAATCTATGCCTGACATACAAAGCCATGTCAAAGCCATAATTAATGGACATGCTCCACCTCAAAAATCCAAGTCCCTTAGAGACACATGCTCCAGGGACTTAAACCTCAGCACAAGAATAAAAAAGGACATGCTGGAGGGACAGATTCATTTCCCAGAGGCTCCCCTCACTCTGGAATAGAATCTGAATTCATATTAGACATAGCCCCTCGCTGACCCTCTTCAAGCCAAATCTGGACACATGGGTGGGAAATCGCAAATTCACCCCTGGGATCTTGTCTGTGTCCCTGCTAGACAGAGGCACAGCAAACTAATCTTAAAGGGTACCTTCTGTGACCTAATTTACAGAGGCACAGTAGACTAATCTAATAGGGAGACGGACGCCAAATACACTCTGGCTAGGCTTATAAATGCTCTAAGGCAGATAGCCTAGTGTCTACCTATGAACCTATGAACTTATAAGTTCTGCACCAAGCAGATGAAGGGCCTCACACAGATGACCTGCACAGTTCAGATGCAGTAACTCCAGCTCTACTCAGTCGCTTACCACCTACTCGGATATGATGTGTGCCTGTTGTATGCAGTAATACCCCACCCAGAATTAATGGACATGCTCCATCCACCTCAGGATATCCACCTCCCTTGTAGCTACACACTCCAGGGACATATACCTCAGCACAGATGTTAATAGGACATGCTGGTGGGACAGATTCTTATCCCAGGGCCTCCACTCACTCCAGATTGTGATCACAGTTTCACATAGGCAGAGCCACCCACTAACCACCTACAGGGGACATCTTGACGGCTGTATGGGTGATCGTATGTTTACCCATGGGATATCTTTTGTGTCACTGCTACACAGAGGCACACTAGCCTAAATGTACATGGGCTATCTTGTGTGACCTACTATTCACTGGCACAGTGTAGTACACTGACAGGGCTGCAAAAGCCAAACACACTCTGGGTAGGCTTGTACATACCCTAGGGCAGATAGCCTACTATCGGCCTCTGAACCTATGCTTTGCTCAGGATGCACAATATTTATTGCTGATACTGCTTGCATATCTTTATTGTCTTTGCTTTCCCAGTTTCTATGAACAACTTAGGTATCAGTGGAACATGTTTGATCATGACAGGGTTCCACTATATTGTAAAAGTGTCTGTTGTCATGTAACTGTGTGCACAGGGCAGATTGCTGGATAGTGAGAGGTTCCTGGGTTAACACATGCAACTGCCAGATATGTATGGCCCACTGCTGTAGTCAGACATGGCCTGAGTGTGTGAGCATGCCCAGTTCAGGCTTACCATGTTTTGTTGCCTGACATATGTCCCATTTATTCAAGTGTGTGTGAGCATGCCCAGTGTGACCTTTCAGTATGCTGCAATCTGAAGTCCACTACATTTCTGGATGTGTGTGAACATGACCAATATTAACATTTATACTGTGTGTGTTGGAAGTCAAGTTCTGTTCTTACTGCAGGACTCACCTTTGTGTCATAACTCAACAGGGATTATGCTGTGCCTGCAGGGTTTCCATGAGATACTTTGTATAGACTTATCAACATCCCTTCATACTAGCTAAATAGTGCAATGCTGTCTTGGTTTAGTGGTTCAGTACTTTAACTATGGTGCACAGTATCCTGGGTTCGAGGTCCATCACTGTTTTATATTTCCATACTGAGAAGACCAGACTGCTTAAGGGCCATTTTAGCAAATATGAGCATGTTGGCTTTTGTTCTGCTATGCCCTACTTAGACCAGGTTTTCCGACATTGCTGTATATTCACCAACTTTGCTGGACATTGCCCAATATTATCAACACTGACCACAGTTGTACTAGTTGGTGTGTGTATTCTGTTTGCATATACTACATGGTGGTAAATGCTGTTTAGCACTGCCTTCAATTGCTTGACACATGGCAATCATGCCTCAGGTGGTGCTGCAGGGCTGCCTATGTCGGATGCACATACTACACTCCCTGTATATGTTTGAAGCAGGTAGTGTCAACTTAGGCATCCCTTTTACTATATGTGCAGGTCAGAGAGAGGTATCATTTCCAGGGTTCTTACTGAGCCAGTGTATGTGCTATGCATTGCCCTCTTTGCCAAGGCCAAAGCATACTGGGCATGCCTCCTTCTGCCAACTGGGGCAGGCTTAGGTTGTTCCTCCTCCGAGTCACGCTCTGCCTGTGATGACCTTGGCAATGGTGGGGGGCTGTTTGGCCCAGGCCTATGCTGGTCCTGCTGCAGCTGTTTTCGCAGGATCATATTATGTAGTATAGCACATACCATGACAATTTGGGTACATGTAGTTGGTGTGTACTGCAAGGCTCCACCAGATGTGTCCTGGCACCGGAACCATGACTTGAGCAGCCCAAACACACACTCGATTACATTTCGTGTTTGTGAGTGTGCCTCATTATGGCGTTCCTGTTCAGTTGTGTGTGCATTTCTGATGGGTGTCATCAGCCACAGCTCCAGTGCATAGCCAGCATCCCCCACTAGGTGACCATGTGGGATGTCCTCACTGGCAAATGTCTGGCACAGCTGTATCAGATGCCAGATATGGGAATCATGGTAGCTTCCAGGTCAGCCAGCACACACATTCAGTATTATGCCCTGGGCATCACACATGACCTGGCAGTTGATGGAGGGGGAGCCCTTGTGGTTGAAGTAGACCCTACCCCTCTCACCGGCTGGTGGTTTGATGCGTATGTGCGTGCAGTCTATTGCACCCACTACATCAAGGTATTCCGCTATTTGATGGAAGAGATGCATATTGCTGGCCAATACCTCATAGGAATTGGGGAAATATACATGATCACCGACATGTGCTGACATGGCATCCAGAAACTGGTGCAGTACCCTGGATGCTGATACCTGGGATATCCCCATCATATCACCAGTTGGTCTCTGGAAGGTACCTGTTGCTAGTATTCATAGGCCAACACATACCTTGGTTTCCACTGGAATGGGTTCCCCTCTGTTGGTTCTGTGTGTGAGGCATGGCCTGCACAGCTCAACAATTTGCTGCATGAGGTCTCTGTCCACTCTATAGCTCTCCACTATCTCCAGCTCATGAAGCCCCTGGTAGGTTACCCTGGGCCTGTACACTCTTCTCCATCTCCTCACTGGGGGTTGGTTGGCAGCATTCCCATTGTCACCACCCTCAGCATGTTGCATATGTCAGTTTAATACAGCAATGGCAGCCCCTAACATTTCTTTGTCTCAGTTAAGCCTTTTCAATATTCACTTCTCTTAGCTTACTGCAGTGCTGCAGTGTCTCTGAGCAATCCATGGTAAAAAGTTGTTTGCAGAGTTTTAAGTGCTGGGCTGGGCTGGGCTGGTTTACTGCCTGTGTAATTGCCTGATTCTGATTATTTCCACCTGCTAGCTCTGCTGACTCTCCCTGGTTAACTTCCTACTGTTTGTTGTGCTTCCTTTTCTCTTTCCATTTCATCAGGGGGGCAGCGCCGCGCACACTAACGCAGGCGCTCGTACACGGGATAACATGCACGCACACAGGCTTAGATGGAGTTACACTAGCTAATTCCTGTTTAAATGCGTGCACACCAGTGCAAACGCACTCACAATACTGTAAACTGCCTTATACATGCTTACTCTGGCTTAAACATGTGCACTCACACTTATACGCACACACACTGTCTTACTCAGGTTTACAGGCGCGCACATGCGCACATACATGTTGCAAGGATTTTTACAAGAAACTTTAGTGATACCCACAGTGTGCACCTTCTATTTCTTGACTTTAGCTAGGATACCTGATGACACACCTCTTCCAGTGATGAGCAACTGACAGCTAACACATGCCACTCTGCTCCAATGATCTTATCTTCTTTCATACATACCCCCTCCTGATGTCACCTATATCCTACTCTGCTACTCCCCTTATCCTAGTCTTACACTCCACTGACTGTGCTCATTTGCTATGTAGACTTGGGATTCACTATCCTTACCCTCATTTGCATAGGATTGCCTACTAATGCTTGGTTACATCTCTTAGACTGGGTTCCCCCCTTAGCAACCCCTACTTGGTAGCTATGTTGTCTTCAGCCTGCCGTTGCCTTGCATTGTACATTACAATACCCATAAAATCCACATTTGTGGGTTTTAATTTTTATTTTTCTGTTTTTTTAGACTGCAGCCCATTTGCGCGAAGCTACACTACGCTTAAACATGGAAAATCGGGAAAAAAAAATCATTTTTTTCATTTTGCATCAGGAAACATTGCCAATGGCCGTATATTTGGCCATTGGCATGCTTCCTCTACTGGATGCAACCTTTATTTGGAGCTGTCATGGCTCCGTTTTTCTATTTGCAAAACGGTGCTCAGTTGTCAACTGAGTACATTTCTGCAGATAACACTACTCTTACTCGGACAGGTTCGGGTTTCCTGAATCGCAAATCTACCTCATTTGCATGCCTTTCGGCTGCAGTTGAGGTAATTTGCATGTCCTGGCCCTGTCCGTGTAAGAGCCGTTTTAAGAGCTCTCTTGCACGCCCTTACAGTCTGTTCCTCTATCACTCATCAGACATGATGGCTGCATGGAGTCTTACTCTACTCTTAGACTCCATGCAAGCCATCGTGAATCCGGCCCAAAGTCATTCATATGTCAGTGTGAGAAAGAAAGAAAGTGTGTGAGGGAAAGTGTGTGTGTGTGTGTGTTTCTGTGTGTGTGCATATGTTATCTGTGCTCCCATAAATGTCCTTAATATATGCCTTTCTGCACTGTAACATGCTGTGACTACCTTGCAATATGCACCATTACATTTGTGACTCATATCCTATTTATCCAAATGTTATTGTCATGGTGGATGTATAGCTTTTACACTGAATGCCCATAATGGGTCTATATGAGGACACCAAAGTCTTAAAACATCGAGTGTTCTAATATCGACCCCTATTCAGTGAATGCTGAAAAATATCAAACATGCGGAACAGCAAATGTTTTACCTGGGAAAAAAAATGCTGTTCTGAAACACATACACACAACACAAGCACACCAAAAAAAAATCAGTCCACTCACATACACTTAAAATCCTACATCTACCCTACACTAAACTGTACATACACTACAATCTATCTACTTACCTTAACCCAAACCCTAACCCTAAGGTCTGTCACTATTGCACTCTCACCTCACCCGTGCCCTAACCCTAACTCACCTACCCCACCCTACCCTAATGTCTGTCACAATCGCACACTTACCTGACCCGTGTCCTAACCCTAACTCACCTAACTCGTGCCCTAACCCTCACGTCCACACAATCACACACTTACCTGAACCCGACCAGTAACTTTCCACCACATTGCTAAAAATAGCGAAGCGACAGAAACGGCCAACCAAATTCTTTCCCTAGGTAAAAAATTCAGTATTCTGCAACTTCGCTATTTTCAGCGTTCACTGAACAGGGGTCAATATTAGAACATTCAAAGTTTTAAGACTTCGGTGTTCTAATATAGACCACCCATAACAGCTTCTGTCCTTGTTCACAGCAGATGTGGCTCTGTATGTATGAAGGGTAAGTACCTTACCCTGCAATGAGCCATGCACTATGTTTCTACAGTCACTACCACCGTCATCTTTTGCAGGGTGCACAGGCTACCAGATAATATGCCTGATGACAGCAACATTACAGGGGGCACAGACAACTAAGCTGATGCCTTTAACATGTCATGTATACTACTCAGGCACTCAGGACATTCTAGTTCTACAGCTTGTACAGACTGCTAGACTGTGGCTCTGTAACATCACCTGTGCCCATTGCCCATTGTTCTGTTTATCAACAGGGCATAGAAACTGCTCTGTTGTGTCTTGTGATTATGTTGAATGCCTGTATTTGAAGGAAGACTGCCATGTTCATCTGCTAGATGCACAGCTTGCCATAATAGGTTCCTTCACATATAGACTGCTGACCCAAGTACCATATAACATGAACGTTCAGTGTAGTGCTCATGCCATGCAGTGCAATGAGTGAGTACTGAATACATGTGACTGTTTATGAAAGAAGTCTCTGTTGATACAAGGAATGTACAACTTCTGATAAGCTTGGGGGATGCCATCTATGAATCCAGCTGGCCAAGTCAATCATGTTCTAGACATACTAAGTTATACAACCTGTTACCTTATGGTACTCAAGCATACATTAATAATTCATTTTTTCCCCCTAACAATGACTACATTAACTCTATTATCCAGTTCCTTCCTATTCTTATTTTTCTTCATAATCTGGAAAATTTTGGTTATCTCACATCAAGACCTTGGGAGAACAAGCAATTGCTAAACAGAGTAACTCTATATTTGGCAATATTTTTTGAGATGGATTCAGCAAACATTGGTTTCTAGAAGCACTAATTAATGATGAAGTTTCTGGACTGTTCATCTCCTTGCCCTCTGTGATTGACTGTCACAGGCTATACCTTTTTTATGTTTTGCTTCAGAGTTTATTTCTCTCTAGAGTCTAGAAGCAAGATAATTTTATACAGAGCATTTATCACACATTTCTGCAAATGTTACATGATATTAAATGTCTCTTTTTTATATTATTTCCAGAGAACATTAAGCTGCTATTTGTCTAAGGTCTGCATTTGATGAAACATTACACATATCACTTTCAAAACACTGTATATTGAAAGGCTAAATATGAAGCACATATTTCACTGCATGCATGTGCATAGTTAATACCACCTATTCTTTATTATTTTTATATGCAAGTGAATCTGTTTCAGTCTTGATCTACAATAAAAAATAAAGAAGCAGAAGTTATGTATAAATGCATATGTGCCCATGTGTATGTGTGTGTGTGTGTGTGTGTGTGTGTGTGTGTGTGTGTGTGTGTGTGTGTGTGTGTGTGTGTGTGTGTGTGTGTGTGCGTGTAAGGAATAGTGTTCTATGGCTACAGAACTGTAAGTGGATGTACTCAACCTTAATGCTCTTGTGCTTGGTATAATTTGGTCCCCTCTCCAGACTAAACAGCCACAAGCAAAATTATACAATTTGTATATCAGAGTGATAATGTGTAATATATGTCTAAGAGTTATGTGAAGCCAACCTGCATTGCTACTGGTGGCATATTATGCCTTAGATAATAACCAAACAAAATTATATGTATGTTACCAGAACAGTTTATACTTAGGGTCCACTATGAATAATAGTGCTTTGTTTTTTTTTTTTCTGGCACATAATTATTCAAACCCAAAATATGTAAAAGCATGAGAGGTCACAAATCAAAAAAGTGACACACTCAAAGGTTATAAAACACAAAAAATGTATTGTTTGCAGTAGGGAATATCATCTGCACCCTCAACTTTGTGACAAGTCCCTACACCCCAAAGGATATAAATATCTATAAAATATTATGGTTGTTTTATTGAATCTTATTTGTTGAATCATAAATCACTGAAAAACTTTACTTAAAATACATTTTATTAAACTCTTATTTTGTAAAATCACCTTTCATAGAAAATTTTCTTAAAGAAAATATACCTTAAAATGCTGTATTTTGCAAGGTACGAGCTCACCTTATTTCAACATATGAACGCCACGAACACACACATGCACACATGCACCCACGCACGCACACACACACGCACACACACACACACAGACACACGCACACACACACACACACACACACACACACACACACACACACACACACACACATGCACACACACACACACACACACACACACACACACACACACACACACACACACACACACACACACACACACACAGGGCATCACTGCTAGTGTACAAATACAAACCATAGCAATAAGGATTATCGATAGACTTCTACAGTTTTCTGTGCACTGTGATTTAATGAAGTGAGTTTTCAATGAATTTTAGTCAGTGATTTGTGATGAGTATTTTTCTCTATTTATCTGACTATCTACCTATGGGTGTATTATAATACACTGAATGTGCACAATATTAACGTCTATTTGGTCAGCATCGTTTGTTGAACTGAAACACATGGTCAACATGTGAATAAGATTGACTATCCCTGGGTAGGGGAATATTCCCTTTCCAAAAGAACTGTGCAGTCTCAGAGTTAGTATATATAAGCAGCATGGGGTGTGGGGGCACAGCTCCCTGCATGACAGTGAGGGTGCAGGGGGGCTTCCCCCCCAAAATAACACTTGCTGTTGGTTTAGCTCACCTTCGAGGATGCATACCTGTTGACTTTATGTGTTTTGACAATTTAGTGTAGATGTTTCATATGTCGATATTATGATTCTTCAACCACAAGTCGTACACCCATAATATATATATATATATATATATATATATATATATATATATATAAACTCCAGTGCCATGCAAACTCAAAGAAGAGGGAGAAAATGAAGAAAATACTGTAATCACGTTTCCACTGTTCTACAAATCTAGCTGCCATGACAGGTCACTGAAAATTTTTTTAGGTTCAAAATTCTGAATGTAGATCAGCCATCCAGTAGAGCTTCCACATAACTGTTGTTCATTCCATTGCAGCAAAGCTTCTCACAATTAATCTGCTTAGTTCTGGATCCATATAGGATATGAAACTTGCAATAAATAATTCATATTTCACTACACCATTCAAAGGAAACTAGCTATCAAATAAATGATGACTGATCATTCATGAACCAATGGGAGCCATGATATAAATCTGTCAATCTTTTAATTGTAACAATGGCTAATGTCACTTCTTCTGTTTTTTCCATCTTAAAGTAAATTGCTTATTTTCACTGCATGTATCAAAAATGAGCAGGTAACTCTCTATATTCAAATAGTGTGGCAGAGGTATGGAACCATATCTCTCTGCCACTGAAATATATTCTGAATGCATACTCATTTAAAACCAGCTATCAAATCAATGGATAGGTTCCTGTACATCTCTAGTATAAATGCTACTGTTATGTTCAGCTTGTCATATCATCAAACCGTTTACCTTCATTCACAATTCTATGCTCCTCAACTTGTATTCAGCAATACCTGAATCGTTTCATTAGTGTCTCCTGATACAGTTTTCTGACACTGCTCACCCCCACATCTATGCTTTTAATGTAATCTTTAAGATATCCAATATATAATTATCTATGAACCTGCTTTATACACCACCCCTTAGGTGCAATATTAACACTTTCTGCCCTACTTAGTTTCTTCCATCACCTCCATTTCTTTGAAGTCGTAAGCACTAATCACATGCACTAATACCTATATGACAAACCCACTAATACACCTTGTCAAATGGTCCCATGTTCAGCTTCTACTAATGCATAAGTATCTTTTATACTCTAATAGTTTACCTTCATTTCATATGAATGCAATCTCATTAGCAAATGAATGTGTAATTGTTAATGTATATTACTTAATGTCTAAGCGTGTATATTATTGAATGTCTGTTTAAAAATATTTGGAATATGGTAGAGCTTTTCTCCCTGGATCTTTGCTGAAAAGGTGTTTTACACTGAATCCATTTGGACAAACTCAGTAAACAAAAGTAAAATAAACTAAGATAAAATAAATATTTGTATTACCTTCCTATGTCATATGGAACATTTGTTATATAAAGATAACTAAATACATCACCCACTCTTTTACAGACTCAAATTAGCTATAAACCTCTGCAGATCAAGTTATTTCAGTACAATAACTGTATACAGCTATGTCAAAAATGAATGAGAGAGACTTAAGGAGTGATTTTACGAAACACTCACGTAAGGGATTATCTGTGTCATATGTTTCATCAGTTTAAGTGCAGTATTTTAGAGGTCAACAAGTGGGTACCTGCAGGGGCTGTAATATGTTAATGTTTTTGTTTTAGTAGATAAGTCAATCCATTATTTCTTGAGCTTAGTTATAACTCTATAGCCAGTGCCTTCTTCAAGAGTAGCTGCAACAACTGCCTGTCAGAAGTGCATAAATCAGGCTCTAATGAACAAAGCAGAAAGGTGATAATTTACATTTATTTAAAATTGACAAGTTATACTTTATTTAGCAAATGAAACCTGTCAGCTAGTGCCCAATGAGCTTCAGGGTGAAGAGCCTGCATGTCATCAGTGTCTCGTCCACCTGTCAGAAACATTGCAGGAGGGAGCCTTGAGTGTATTTATTCAGGGATCATTAGATGCTTCTTGCTAATAACTTGCAATCTCAGGATCAGAAATGCATAAAGGTTGGTATGTATGAATTTCGTTTTAATGACACATTGTCAGAAAGTATGCAAAGTAGCAATTTATGCATACCGCGTGTCTAACGCTGACATCTACAGGTTCTGTTTTACTTCCCTAAAATCAACTCTAAACAAGCTACATTTTCAGTTTCATTTTCAAGGGTCTATAGTACATATTTACTTGAAACTGACATCGGTTTCAGATCCATTTCATATGTGTTTTATCTGCTCACTCTGCAAAAGCTATAAAGAATTGACAGACAACCTATGTAAAAACATCTATTATAGCCTACATAAAGCTATTCTCTGTTTTAGATGCTAACAATTGTGATACATGACATTATAATGATAAGTTATAAAGATATCAGTCATACCACTGACTTCACAGTAATATCTGAGAAATACAGAGAAGTGATGCCCTTTCATTCCATTTAGAAATAAAAACTGTAAGACAATTTAAGACTAATGTTCATGTCCTTCATGTACTGGCATGCCTAGCATGATAATAACTGACTTGTCATGTTACTTTCAAAAACAGGCATACTTAATTTCTGTCTGTGTTGCTGGTGAATTTCAAGATGTATGCTGATGAATTAAGTTCACCTACTGCAAACAGATCTGACCAAGTTTGAAAACCCCAATCTGCATGGTATCAGAAATCTAACATCAGGCTAATCTATGTTACTCTGTTGGAAGTTTGCTTCTGAAGAAGTGCAACCAGTGAAGCTGCTGAATTTTATAATATTTCATTTTTTTCTTGATTTCACAATGACTATGCTGTATGCCCTTTTCACTAGGATATGATATGCTGCAGTATATTTGCCTTATTTTTATTCTTTTTCAAGATTAACGCATGCTGTTTCATATTTAAAGAATGGCTAATGAGAAGCTTGACTTTGAACTTTTTTGCATAGGCAGACCCCACTTCTGACCTGGATGATGACCTTCAGTAAATTTTGCATTTATTTTCCAGTTATAATGTAATTTGCAGAAATCATGACAGATGTACCTTCTGAATGAAATTCAGAATCATAAATCAAAAAGGTCTGTTCAAAATATACAGGTATCAAATCTTAACAATGTCCCCTTTGGATATTCATACTTTTCAGCAGTTCTGCACAGCTTATGATCATCACCAGAAAGGTAACTGGAATGAAAAATGGTAGGCTTAAAAAGCCAGCAACTTTTACCATGAGCAGTTCTGGAATATTTGCTATAATCTGTAGGTGATAAGCTAAGTCAGACTATGAAAAAATCATGGCTCCTTTTTTAATTTGATAACTGTAATGTGAAATTAGCACCCTGGCCTCATAATATAGTGAGCTACTCCCTTTTAAAATGTCAAAGTGTCCTCTACAGACAGAGCTTCCTCTGAATCATATCTCATTGCTTGAGAGATCACAATGGAAACAGCTAATAATTTAATCAACAAAAACAACTCTGGACCCTAATGGAAATATCCTAGCACTTGACAAAAGTAATTTCATATTAAAGTCCAAATATGCCAATAAATGTCTGAGGAGGTAACGCTAATATATATAAATGACCAGGGCAGGGTGGTGTCAGCAGCAGATTCTGGAAATAAAAAAAATGAAAGACAAAGAGGGTGAAAGAACATGAATGGATAAGCAAATCTGAATATGCTGGGGTGGAGGGATAGTATGGAGCTTGGGCAAAGATATGTGTTCAAGGACTGTGGTACTGATGCTCAGAAATAGATATTTTTGAAGTAATTATAGCACATCCCAGTAGTCTACTAATTATACTTGTAAAGTTAGGGGAAGGCTGTTAAGGATATTAGATGCACATGCATATACTGCAGTCAAACAGAGGACAAAGCTATTAAATGAACCTAAAAAAATATATATGAATAGGTGACTATGACAGCAGTAATCATGGGCAACATCAGCTGTGATATCACAGGAAGAAAGAGGAAGGCAGACACTGATGTAAAAGTGTGGGTGGAAATTTTATGGAATTTCAAATGGGTGTGAAGTAGGGAAGGTAACATACATATAGTTAAGGAAGTTGATGAGGGGTTCCAAGATGATTGTGGTAGTGTAAACAACTAAAAACTGAGTTCTGGGCTGTGACCAGCTGAAAAAAGAAAAAAAATAAACTTGCAAACTTATGTAAACGATTAATAGAAATCTGTAGCTAAAGTGTCTAGGATGTGTAGAAGGTCAACAAAAAAGAGAAAACAATGGATGTACAAGGGACAGTAACTGAAGATTCAGAGGGAGACTAAAAGCAGCATGGTGGACCAGAAGAGGGAAATGTAGATAGTAATGACAGCTGAAAGAGAAAACTTTTCAGTCACCCTAGATGGAAAAATTGACCAAATGCACTATGAAAATTTTTAAGATAAGTGGTTCCCTTTTGAAATATATAGAGACAAATAAGTGAAGGCTGTACAAAATAACACACCTGATACTCTTGTAATAGGTGACTCTATTGTCAGACACACTGACGTCCCGCTCACCAGGCTGAATAAAGAGAAGGTCACAGTGAGCTGCCTGTCGGGTGCTAGGATCCGCCACATAACGCAAGCACTCAGGTCACTCCAAAGCAAATACAAATATGACTCAGTCATTGTACATGCTGGCGTGAATGACCTGAGACATACCTCCCTCGACTACATGAAAAGAGACATAGAGGAGCTCTCTGATCATGTAGCCCAGGCCGGTATGACCCTGACCTTGAGCAGCATCTTATCCTCACCTAGAATGATGCCACAGTATAAAGACAAAATGATCGATTTTAACAACTGGCTAAAATTTTGGTGTCATTCAAAGGGGATCCAGTGTCTGTCAGCCTGGGATGACATGCTCGACAAGCCACTTTGCTTCGCTAGGGACGGCTTGCACCTGTCACCCCTGGGCTTTCGGATATTGGCAAAGGCACTTGCCACCCCTATAGTGCCTTTTTAGGCAAGGCTCAAAAGTCAAACCCACCTCCATAGACAGCACAAGGAACAAGAAACTAAGGGTAATGCTGCTAAATGCCAGAAGTCTTAACCTCAAGATGCATGCACTCGAAGCTCTCCTCAGTATGGAGAATATCGATATCTGTGCAGTGACAGAAACCTGGTTCAAGGCTCCAGAGAGCACCCCAGCACTACCAGGTTATACCTCATATCATGCTTTTTGGCCCAAAACCTGGACCAAACCACAAAAGAAGGGGGAGTTTCCATATTTATCAAGGATATCCACACCTCCAGGTTAGTGGCAGTGCACAAAGTATGGGAGACCATCCATGTGCAACTGACAGTAGGCAAGACTGCTTTTCAGTTTATAGCATCCTACAGACCACCCTCTCAAAGTCAGGAATCCCACTCGGCTTTCCTGAAAACATTGGAAAACATGAAGATCTCTCCGAACACCATTATACTGGGTGACTTCAACTACCCAAACATAGACTGGGAGCATTACTCAAGCCCCAGCACCTTAGCCCAAAGGTTCCTGGAATTTATAAACTCAAATGCTATGGAACAACTAGTCACCACTCCCACAAGAGGGGAAAACATACTAGACCTGATCATTACCAACATGGGGACTCTATGCTCCATCTACACGCACCGCTGTAAAGATAAATCCAATAAATAACACAACGCTGTGCAAAAACGACCTTTATAACAAACACAAAGCTTTCAGGTATTTCACCCTTTCTCAATGCTTTAACACAGGTTCATTTAAAAAACAACATTTATATAGGAGCAATAAACCACATGACACACAGCCCAAATATCATGTGATAGAATTAACTTAATATAATACAATACATTAGTCTAAAAATCAATACATAACAGTAATACATAGAATTATGTTAATATATTAGTTAAAAAATTGGTTAAAATTTACAAAAATTACATTCAGAGTCTTACTTTAACTTTGTGCGCTGCATTTTAGTCAAGACAGGTCTTAAAGAAACAGCAGAATTCAAACCTGGTTGTTGATCTGCTGAAAATCTAATGATCCATTCAAACTCTCTAACCTCTAACAAATTTCCAATATCACCTCCTCTAGTAGATAGTGTAACAACATCAATTACTAACTTAAATCTATGACCTAAACCATGTGTACTAATGTGCTTAAATAATGCATTATTTCCACAAGCCCTTCTAATCTCAGACTTGTGTTCTATTATGCGTTCTTTTAATCTCCTCGTAGTTTTTCCAATATAAAATGAACGGCATGCTGTGCAGGTTGCTAAATAGACCACATTATTTGTATTACATGTGGCCGAGATATCAAATACAAATTCCTTATGTGTTATTGGATGCAAGAATTTACTATTATCAGATACCCCACATAAAATGTCATCACAACAACTGCAATTACCACATATAGAGGTACCTTTCTTCCTTAAAACACAAGCAGAATCATCTTCTGTTCTAAAATCTTTATAACATAGCATGCTCTTTATTGTCTTCATATTTTTATAAGCAAACTTAGGTTTATCATCCAAAATTGCCCTAATCTCATTGGATGCCATTAATACTATCCA
This sequence comes from Protopterus annectens, assembly GCF_019279795.1. NCBI lineage: Eukaryota > Metazoa > Chordata > Ceratodontiformes > Protopteridae > Protopterus > Protopterus annectens. Next base: position 1,060,632,308 of record NC_056728.1, on the reverse strand, counting down.
ATATTTACTAATAATATTCCTTACTGATCTTGTCCTAGTATTATATGAGGTTATATATCTAAGCTTCCCATCCCTACTGGCATCACTAGGATTACTACTTTTATATTCACCATTAGACAAAAATATAGGTTTAAAGGTAGTCGACCTATTTGTTATTACTTTGGTCTTAATATCAACCAGAATTTCAAGATCATATCCACTATCTAAGAATTCTTGATATGCCTCATCTAACTGTTTCAAAAACCGTAAGTCATCTGTATTAAGTCTACTAATCCTACCTAGTTGTGCCATAACAATACTTTTAAAAACATGAGGGGCATGCATACTAGACCCATGCAGATATCTCCCTGCATTAACTTCTTTTCTATAGACACTTGTATTTATTATACCATCACAATAATCTATGCTAACATCCCAAAAATTTATCAGACTATTGGAAAAATCCATTTTAAATTTTAAAAAACTAGTTGTATTATTCAAATAGCATAAATATTCAGGTAAATCACTAGAGGACCCCTTCCAAATCAAAAAACAGTCATCTACAAATCTTTGGTAAAAGCACACATTAGGATTTAAAAATTCTTTCCCATCAAATACATAACGTTTTTCCCATTGATATAAAACCATATTTGCATATGTATTTACTATCTACTAGAGGAGGTGATACTGGAAATTTGTTAGAGGTTAGAGAGTTTGAATGGATCATTAGATTTTCAGCAGATCAACAACCAGGTTTGAATTCTGCTGTTTCTTTAAAACCTGTCTTGACTAAAATACAGCGCACAAAGTTAAAGTAAGACTCTGAATGTAATTTTTGTAAATTTTAACCATTTCTTTAACTAATATATTAACATAATTCTATGTATTACTGTTATGTATTGGTTTTTAGACTAATGTATTGTATTATATTAAGTTAATTCTATCACATGATATTTGGGCTGTGTGTCATGTGGTTTATGGCTCCTATATAAATGTTGTTTTTAAATGAACCTGTGTTAAAGCATTGAGAAAGGGTGAAATACCTGAAAGCTTTGTGTTTGTTATAAAGGTCGTTTTTGCTCAGCGTTGTGTTATTTATTGACTCTATGCTCCATACCAGAAGTATATCCCTCATTGGTAAGATCAGACCATAAATTAATTTCACTGGATATCCACATCCCGACCCCACCCCCAGCCCAGAAAATCACAGTGAAAAACTTCTCAAAAGTGAACTTCACACTTCTGAAAACTAAAGTGGAATCCTTCAAGGCCCCAGGGCCAGTGGAAACTACAGCCCAAAGTGCAAAATCCTATATAAACGCATTCTACGGACATCTCCAGGAATGCATGGATCATGCTATCCCAAACAAAATCAAGACCCAATCATCCAAAGGCAGGCATCCAGTCTGGTGGACCCCAGCCATAAATAAACTGTACAACAGAAGGAGAAAGCTACTACATGAAAGAGCAAAATCCCTAAAAGGGAAGGCATCTCTGATCAGTACTAGCAAAAAATACGATCCCTCATAAAATCCTCCAAGGCCAGCTTCGAGAGAAAAATTGCACAGGACACTAAAGACAATCATAAGACTTTTTTCAGTTATGTTAGGAACCTGGAATGCAACTCCCAGACTTGTTCTGAGTTGATTCTAAACAACAAAAAATACACTGAACCCACAGACATCGCCAGTATCCTGGCAGACAGGTTCAGTGCAAACTTCTCCATCCCCCCCCCCCAAAAGAGCAAGTATCTATCCCGGCAGAGTGCAGCCTCCCAACCATCTCTGATGCTCAGGTGAAGGCCTCCCTCTCCAAAGCAAAAAACACTGCTTCCATGGGACCAGATGGCATCCCGGGTTGCGTCCTACATGAACTCCAAGAAGAACTAATCCCTCAAGTAAAACTGCTGTACAATCTCAGCCTCACTACAGGATATGTGCCCAAAGAATGGCGTACAGCAACAGTGGTCCCATTCCACAAAGGTGGCACCTCTGCGGACCCTGGAAACTATCACCCCATAAGCCTGACTAGTCTAGTATGCAGGCTATGGAGAGGATCATCATGGAACTCATAAACAAATACATTGGGGACCTACAGACACTAGATCCTACCCAATTTGGCTTCGTCAAGGGCAGATCCTGCCTTTTGAACCTGGTAAACTTTGAAACAGTCACCAAGGTCATAGATGAAGGGAAGGTAGTCCACACAGCCTATCTGGACCTCGCAAAGGCATTTGACACAATACCCCACTCGGGCATCATAGATAAGCTATCCAGCCTAAATATAAACCCCTATGTCACAAGATGGGTCACAAACTGGCTCAAAGACAGAACCCACAGAGACAGAGTTGCTGGAGCCATGTCAGACTCAAAACCGGTCACAAGTGGCATCCCACAAGGTTCTGTCCTGGGACCTCTCTTGTTTGGTATTTACTTTTCTGAGGTGCAGGCCAATGTGAGAGGACTATGGCTCACCAAGTTCGCAGATGACTGCAAACTGGGTGCCATAATCGACTCTCCAGCTGACACAAACATCCTTCAAAAAGGTCTCACAGAGATGGATAACTGGTGCCAGAGCCATGGTCTAAAGCTAAATGCGAAAAAGTGTATAGTCATACCCTTTGTCAAAAACAATGTGCCCACAAATTACCACATAGGTGGTAACCCATTACATACAGAGAAAGTAATTAGGGATCTGGGGACCCAAGTTGATAGCAATCTCTCCTTTGACAACCACATTGTCAAAGTGGTTAGAAAGACCTTCTACATAGCCCACCTCATCATGAAAGGATTCATATCTAGATCAAGAGAGGTAATTGTGCCCCTTTATTCATCCCTCATCAGGCCCATCATAGAATACAATGCCCCCTTTGGGATGTACCTTACCTGACACCTGCAGCAATTAGAAAGACCCCAAAAGTACCTCACCAGGAGGATCAAGGGACTCAAACAGATGCCATATGCTGCTCGGTTAAAAAAACTCGAGCTCTACTCAGTTGCATACCGCCTACTTCGAGGCAATCTATGCCTGACATATAAAGCTATGTCCAACCCAGAATTAATGGACATGCTCCACCTCAGTAAATCTAAATCCCTTAGAGCCACGTGCTCGAGGGACTTGAACCTCAGCACAGAAATAAATAGAGCATGCTGGAGGGACAGGTTCATAACCCAGAGGCTCCCTTCTCTCTGGAATAGAATTCCAATTCATTTTAGGCAGAGCACCTCACTGACTCTCTTCAAGAAGAATCTTGATGAGTGGATGGGAGATCATAGGTTTGTCCCAGGGATTACTTCCATGTCACTATTAGACAGAGGTACAGTAAACTAAACTTTAAAAAGGGCACAGTATACTCAAATCAAGGGGTGGAGTAAGCCAAACACAATCGGGCTAGGCTTATAAATACCCCAGGGCAGATAGCCTAGTATGAACCTATGAACCTATGTTTAACAAAGCATTCAGAGGAAATAACACATATGCAAACTGCCGAAAAAAAGATGAGAGAGAATATGGTAGAACAGCATTTAAAATTGGAATAATGGCCCAGAAACTGGCAGATCTCAAGGATAGGTCATACAAAGACAATTTGCGGTTTACAAGCTGAAAGGAAGGTTGAAACAATTTTATGATAAAATACTTCAAATCATTGATTGGACATTCTGTTGCTGATATTACAATAGAAAGATCACAATGAGTAAATATCCTTAATTTGAGACTCAGAAAGTAGCTAGGACTTCTGCTGATTAAACTGCAGCTATACCAGCTAAAGTAGAACATTCTATTTTGTGGATTAAAAGATCACCCTAAGGGTTGGATACACAAAATACATGGTTTTCTCCCCTCCATAAAATAAATTAATCTTTTGAGTCTTCTGTCTAGCTGGATTAAAAAAAATGCACAGACTCTCAACAGATACAAGGTGAAGCAACAAAGAGAAAAGATTTGGTGGCAGCAGAAGATGATCAGCTACCAGTCAACAAATGTAGAAAAACAAGCTACAGACACATCAAGGGAAGTAGTTCCTGTGAAACCCTTTCCTGTTTTCTGAATGAAAATGATAGACAAAACAAAAGCCATGAAACAGTTATAAAAAAAAACCCAAAAAAAACAGGAGATTCCATAAAAAACAATTAACTTAGAACACAGTGATGACAGGACTTAAAAAGAATAAATGTTTTTTACAGAAAAATATGTGATATAGTAAAAATGTGGATTGTATCGTGAATTATACTATAAAGATGGTGAAATAAGTAAGTACCAAACAGAAAATAACACATGCGGTAGGATTCAATAAACTCTATGTAGGCTTTGCTCAAATAATACATGGAGTTTATGTGTTTGCACAGTGAGCAGTAGCAGTGATTGCAAGTTTGTGCTGTGCACCACCTTTAAATGTAAATGAGTACTGTTTAGTGGCTTGCTACAGCGTTGCTGGCCAGGAAACTATATAAAGCAACACAAATAGCAAGCTTGTTTACCTTAGAGCAAACTAGGTTGGTGGGATTGAGAAGAATGCCACAATGATTACCAACATTTATCATATAGTAAAGTATATGGTTCATACACAGTACAGGACAGTGTATACAGTGCAGAGTATTGTGGAATCCAATTCCAGACATTCTATACAAAAGTTGTGTAAATGATCTGTAGGGGTACATGGATTGCTGTTTAAAATAAACAGTCAGGGACACACAGATGAATTGTAGAAATGAACACAGGGAAAGAGGACAGGTGAAACATTGTAATGTACAACAGATGATGACATGTAAATAGAAGACAGTTTTAGCAGGAACATTAAATACACATCGGCATGATACAGTACGGACTGCACAGTGAAAATGTATATTATGTGACTGTCAGACAAGGTGACATAACAATGGAGAAGATGTCTTTGTGATATAAGCATCCTGACATGAACAATGGAGAGGACATCTATCAGGGATGTTATATACAATTGGGGTTGGGTGCATATTGTGAAGTTGTGCAAACAGATTTGCCTGAATATGACTGCAATGTAAGCAGAGGTCTCTGACAAGTGGGACAGAGTTGCAGGCTCATGGACAACAATAAAAGAAGCATACAAAATCATGGACAATATCAGAGTAATACCACTTGTAATTCCATGTGTCTGACACAACATATGTAATTCTGAGTGATCACAGATGGCTCTGCATGAACACACTTGTACAAGTATTATGACAAGTCAGCAATCTATGAGGGTAATCAAGCATACTATCTCAACACTATAACATCTGCTAGAGGTGTAAAAATGGACGCTGCTATACCTGTATGATGACATTATGATCACTACAAGCTAGTTGACTGGTGTGCATGGGATTTATATATATATATATATATATATATATATATATATATATATATATATATATATATATATATCTCAATCCACACTATCAGGAATGCAACCGATGCCATCAATATTGTCAAACAGCTATTTATGTACTGTGTGCATCACTTGGAACAGGTATCACACATGCATCTGGTATAACACCTTGATGGGGGTTCCGCATCATCAAACAGTAATGTTTATTAACAAAAGGAATATCTAGGTATAGCCAATAAGATGTGTGACAGCTCACTCTGGCAAAGGTGGGACACTTCAGTTACATATCACTGGAAGATGTGTAGAGAGGTACATGAAGAAAGGTGCATTGTACTAATTTATTGGTGTGATAAAGACTGTGGACTGTGGAGGTATTATGGCCTTTGATGTGGACATCCTGCACATACTCAATAGTTGTTTTACATACAAGGGTGTAGTCATCACTGTGGCCACATATGGGTGGATGCTCCACATACCACCTACCTCAGGACACAGGTCACATACCAGTTGGTCTGCTTTTAGGGTGTGATGTCAACATTATCCTTGAGTTGTGCATTTTTTTTCATTAAATAACAAATCCCACATGTTTTGTTTCATATCTTGCATTGTCATGGCTGTGTCAGCAGTCTTTGATGTGTGTTGATGCTGTCTGTATTATACTAATATCACAGTTGGAGTCAATGATTACCCAGAATCTGTAGTCCTCCAGACAGCTGCTTGGACACAGTATTTGTATGTCATTATTGATGTCTGTGACTTAAATAATGGACAAGAAAGGGCCTTGCAGAAAGCCTTGATGTATGGACCTGATCACTGGACCTAAAATATAGGTCACTTCACACATTTCAACATATTTAGATGTCACATATGTGATCCAGTAGTCTACCACTTGGTGATATAGGTGTGTGTGGCCATGTCTGACAGTGTTAAATGAATACCTCAGTGTAGATTTGTGTCAAATGCCTTTGCCTGGTCTAGTTCCACAGGATGATAGTGTTGTCATCATGCATACCCTCGATGATCTCTTTGAGGATAATGAACAGATGTAACAGACATGGATGTAACATTAACAACTCACACATGTCTGTTGCACACAGCCAGGATATTACTAGTGTTCATTTAAAAAAGTTCATGATGATATGTTGGTCTACCTCACAGATGAGTAGAGTCAGGATGTGTCTCTACATGCACGCATCAGGTGCTATCCTTCCTCCCAACTCAGGTGGATGCATCTTGACATATTCCCTTCTACTGGAACACAGTGTGAATCCAACCGTGTCAGGTAGGCGCATGTTCTGACTCATGCTATAGGTGATCTGTGATGCTGCTGACATTTTTATATATACAAAATCCTACTATCCCAGTTTTTAAAGCCTTACCAAAAATTCATAAGGATCCTAAAACACCACCCATGAGACCTATAGTATCGGGTATGGGATGGGTAACAGAAAATATTTCTGTTTGGTTAGAATGCACTCGTAGACCAATGTTACAAACCTTCCCTAGAATTTTGAGAGATACTGCAACATTTCTGGAATCACTGGGTGTTTATTTACAAGAGAACAGTGACATTTCCTATATATTTGTTACTTTAGATGTAAAGAATTTGTTCACTGTCATAGAAAATCTATATGGTATTACTGCCATAGAAGGAATACTGAACAAAAAGGTGAATATACATATAGATGAAACATATGGTTATTATCCTTATTAAGGCTAGTATCAGAGAACAATGTTTTTCTTTGTCAACCAAAGTATTATTGACAGAGACAAGGTATAGCTATGGGTATGCCTTGTGCGAACACATATGCTAACCTAGTCCTGGCATACTGGGATGATATGGTGATATTTGAGGCAGCATGTGATTGGAAAGACAAGCTTCTCTTTTACAATAGATTTGTGGACAATGTTTTCTTTTTGTGGGGGGGGGGCACCACATCAGAATTAACACCCTTTGTTAAGTATCTAGAGTCCACTACCAGTTTTTACAGATTATCATTGAAATATTCTAGTCCAGTTATTGAATACCTGGATGTTGGTATTATTAAGAAAGAAAATGGGGAGGTTGAGACCTCCCTATATAGGAAGCCTTGTTGGAGCAACAGCATGCTTAGATTTGATAGCATGCACCTAGACATGTATTCCAACACATAGTCAAGGGACAAGTCTGTAGAATATCCAGACTTTGCACTAATGAACATTCCTTTATACAGGAATTGGACTCTTTAAAGAATAATTTTCAAGCATGAGGTTATAGTAAAAATGTATTAAAAAAGGAAATGGACAACAGCAGTCTCTATAGAAAACAAAGTGCAAAGCCATGGCTACACAGAGGTAAAAAATGGCCTAATAAGGTAGATGCACAGGTCCAAAAACCTAATGAATGTTTGAAAATAAGTTTAACATACAGTAATGGTATAGGTGGTATATGCAATATAATTAGAGACAACTGGATAATTCTTTTAACAGATGAGAATATAACTAGAGTTGTAGGGGCACAACCTAGATTCATTTTTAAAAGAAATCTGAAAGATATTTTGTGTCAAGAACCTATGCATCTTAAAAGTTCAGGCATTAAGAAGAAGGACACTTATCTATGCCTACATTGTAAAGCCTGTAAGCACATTCTACAAGGAAACTGTTTTATACACCCCAGGACCAACAAGAATTAGTTTTTGAATATGTATGCTGACTGTAACACACAAAATGATGTCTATATTTTGAACTGTCAAAAATGTACTGCATATTATGTAGAAAAAACAAATTGCAGACTTACAGATATAATTTTTAAGCATCTATCAGATATAAGGTTAAGAAAAGAGCACAATGCACTGTATAAGCATATAGAATTGCATAGTGATCATATAGTTGCCTTTATGGTTATATGTGTTGTAAATAGAAGTCAAAGAATGGGTGACGTGTAATGAAACTGAATACAAAGAGATGCAATGGATTCATAGACTGGGAGCTGGCAAAGACCCAGGATTAAATGATGCTGTCCCTTTAAAACCAGCTCTAGCAAAAAGGAGGGTAAATTATTAATTTTTATTGACTTATTGTACTATATTAGATACTATGTTTTTACTAGTGTTTTATCATCTGATGAAGAGATTCACCCGGATGCGCTTATGATGCTGCTTTTATTGTTTTAATAAAGTGAAGTTGCTTCATATACAGTGTGGTAGTACTTGCCTCACTTTTGGATTCATACTCCCTTCTGCTGGAACACAGTCCATGTGGAGGGTGTATTGAAGTGTGTATCCAACCGTGTCAGGTAGATGTATGTTTTGACTCATGCTATCTGGCCTAGGGTTTGGACGCAATTATCCACTCAGATGTCATTGAGAACTCTCATAGCTGGGGATAGGTTCATATGTTCATAGCTAGGTACTAGGCTATCGGCCCTGGGGCCTATACAAGCCCAGCCAAAAAGGTACCCTGGCTTTTGCCACCCAAGAAAATTATTTTCCTGTGCCACTGTCAAGTAGAGCCACAGAGGTGATCCCCGGGGTGAATTTCCTATTTCCCATCCAATCATCAAGATTTTTCTTGAAGAGTACTAATGAGGAGCTTTGTTTGATATAGATAGGTAGTTTGTTCCAGAGTATGGGAAGTCTCTGGGACAGGAATCTATCTCTCCGGCATGTTCTATTTATTGTGGTGACAAGGTTTAGGTTCCTAGAGCGTGTAGCTCGGAGGTTTTGGGATTTCTTTAAGTGGAGCATATCCAACAGATCTGGGTTTGACATAGCTTTCTATATAAGGCAGAGATCACCTCTGAGTAGGCAATATGCGACAGAGTAAAGCTGGAGATTTTTGAGACGGTCTGCGTAGGGCATCTGTTTGTGGCCAGTAATCCTCTTTGTGAGGTATTTCTATGGCCTTTCCAGTTGTTGTAGATGTCTTGTGAGGTACATACCAAAAGGGGCATTGTACTCTATAATGGGTCTAATGAGTGATGAGTAGAGGGGAACAATGACCTCTTTTTTTCTGGATGAGAAACCTTTTGTGGTGAGGTGTGCCACATAGAAGGATTTCCTGACTACTGTGGTGATGTGATTATCAAAGGAGAGACTACTGTCCACCTGTGTCCCAAGGTCTCTTATCACACTTTTGGTGTCAAGTATACTACTGCCTATATTGCAGTTCATGGGTACAGAGTTTTTACCAAAGGGGATGACAATGCACTTTTTGGCATTGAGCTTGAGGCCATGGCTTTGACACCAGGCATCTGTCTCAGTGAGGCCCTTTTGTAGGATGTCCACATCATTAGGAGTTTCGATTATGGCTCCTAGTTTGCAGTCATCTGCGAACTTCATTAGCCAAAGACCTTCTGTGTTAGCCTGTACTTCAGAGAAGTAGATACCAAACAGGAGAGGACCCAGGACTGAACCCTGTGGTACTCCACTTGTCACTGGTCTGAAGTCAGATTTGGAGTCTGCTACTTTCACCGTGTGGGTTCTGTCAGTGAGCCAGTTGGCAACCCATCTTGTGACATAGGGATTTATACCTAGTTTAGTGACTTTATCTATAATTCAGGAGTGGGGGATGGTGTCAAAAGCCTTGGCAAGATCTAGATAGGCTGTGTGAACCACCTTACCCTTTTCTACGGCTTTGGTGACTGCTTCAAAGAAGTCTATCAGGTTTAGGAGACATAATCTGCTTTTTACAAACCCGAACTGGGTGGGGTCCAGAGTTTGGAGATTACCAATGTCTTTGTTTATAAGTTCCATGATGATGCATTCCATGGCCTTGCAGACCAAGCTCGTCAGGCTAATGGGGCGGTAGTTTCCGGGGTCCATGGTGGCTCCCCTCTTGTGGACTGGGATAACCGTCGCTGTGCGCCATTCAGCAGGCACAAAGCCTGAAGTGAGGCTATGATTGAACATGATACTTAGGTGGGGTGCCAGTTCGTTCTGTAGTTCATGTAGAATGCAGCCTGGGATGTTGGCTGGTCCCATGGATGCTGTGTTCTTGGCTTTGGAGAGTGTGGTTTTTACCTGTGCAGCCGTGATTACAGGAACTTTGCATTCTTCTGGTATAGAGATGGGCTCATAAGGGGGTGAGAGGGGGTAAAGTTAGCACTGAACCTATCTGCCAGGATGTTGGCAATATCAGTTGGGTCTGTATATTTAGTGCCATTGTGCTGTAACTCAGAGCCGATCTGAGTGTTGCCATTGAGATTCTTGACATAGCTATAGAATGCTTTGTGGTTGTCTTTAGAATCAGTGGAAATTTTGTTTTCATAACTAGCTTTGGAGGATTTTATCAGGGATTGCAGCTTCTTACTGAGGCTGACCAGGGAACTCCTCCACTCATGGGATTTTACTCTCTTTTGCAATAGTTTCTTCCTTCTGTTGTACAGTTTGTTTATGGCAGGGGACCACCAGATTGGCTTCCTTTTTTTGGAGGATAGCATCTTGGTTCTGTTTGGGATAACACAATCCATGCACTCATGTAAGTGCTTATAAAGTGCAATTGTGTAGGATTCAGTAGTTGTAACTGTATTGTCCATCTGCATGGGTGTCATGAAGTTCACCACTTCTGTCTTAAGAAGCATGAAGATGGCTTTGGAGAATTTTTTTACCATGGATTCCTTAACGGGGGTGGGGGCAGGATGTGTATATCTAGGGTAATTAGCTTATGGTCAGATCGGACCAATGAGGCGTTGACATCAGGTGTGGAACACTGGTCACTCGTGTTAGTAATGATAAACACTTACATCACTAGATGGTTAACCAATCAGCTCACTGACAGAAGACATACTGTGAAAGTTGGAGAATCAACATCTACCAGTATAGCTAGCACCTCTAGCATACCCCAATGATCTCTGCTTCGTCTTTTACTGTTTGGAATCTATTTCTTGCCAGTTCAGGCTAATGTATATGGCCTTTGGCTTACCAAGTTTGCTGATTCTTGCATATTGTGTGCAATAATTAAATCCACCAATGATGATAACATACTACAGGAGGGGTTAACCCAAACAAATAATTGGTGCCAAAGCCACACAGTCTATAAATAAAGGCAAAAATGTGTCATTATTTTAGTCTTCTACAAAGTGGAATTCATTGCTAATTACAGCATTGTCAACACTCCCCCTATGCTGAAACACAGTGCTGCAAGACCTTGGAACACACATAGATAGCAAACTGAACTTCAACTTCAAGTGTCCAAAGTGGTATGGAAAGGCAACATCTTGCACCTCATATGTCAGACCATTGTATCCAGCTCTGAGGATGATATAACAGCACTGTACTTGAACCTCATCAGAGCAATAATATAGTATAATGCTCCCTTTTGCATGTTCCTCACCAGACAAAGAGACCACATTGGTTTCTCACCAAGAAAACTCAGGGCCTACAAACCATGCCATGACTAAGTGGATATAATGAAACCCTGAAACTGAAATCTGTATCTTACAGGATAAGGTGACTTGTGCCTGGCCTACAGGGCAGTCTCAGAACCTGCCCTGATGGGAATACTGCAGATCCGCAAATCAGCTATAGCTGATGACATCAGCAGAGTCTGGTGAGAGAAAGATGGTAATAGCAGTGTCCCACATGCTGGTGTAAAATGCAAGCAAGTGCACAGACACACACACACGCACACACGCACACACACACACACACACACACACACACACACACACACACACACACACACACACACACACACACACACACACTTGACTGCAGTAAGAAAAGAATACATATTCATCTAAATACACTGACTAAAGAACTCTGTATTTAAGGCAAGTGCCACAGCTCAAGCCTGACATGAAGAGTGTTAGACAACAGTTTATAGGTGATGGCATCAGCAGTGTCTGGTGAGTGGTATAGCAGTGTCCCACATGCTGGTGTAAAATGACCTTTCTAATGTCAAGCAATTGCACAAACACATACACACACTCCCCAGTTGACTGCAGTGAGTTTAAACCCCCTACCTAAGAGAACCTACTAGAGAACTCTGAGCTTAAGGCAATTTGGACTGTCACCTCCACAAAGATGGGTGACAACAATGTAATCATGTTGTACAGCAAACTGGACCAATTCAAGTGTGCCAAGAAGACACATGAATGTAATGGAAAGCTATGTATGGGGCAATATTTTTAGTGGAACAGGTGCCCATTTTTTTTTTTTGCTTCAGTAAGAAATATTAAGTATTGGTATTCCTGGGCCAGGTACGTTGGGTAGGTAAGAAAGCAAATGCAAACAAACAGGACAAGCAAGGCAAGACACAAAGATGGTGAATGACACAAAAGGTTGGGGGACACCATGATGGGGTGAGGGAAGGGACAATGCAAACTCATACCCATTAAACATATGGACAGTGAGATTCTAGTCCTCAACTGCAGGACTGTAATCACTGTCCCCTTACTCTGCTGGCTGGTGGAGTGCTTGACATCTTCTCCTTCTATGGATCATGAAAGAGAGCAGTCTCTCCATCCTGTGTAGGCATACACTAATAGTGCTGTGCATGACCCTTGCACCAACCCTGTCATCTCATGGTAGGTGATGAAATCTCCACCTCCACCAGTACTCCCGGAGGGTACTATAGCACCAGCTTCCAGGGTAGTGCTACCTGAGGGTGCAGGTAGTGCAGGGTCAGCAGAGGTAGTACTGCTGGTTTGGGTTCCAGATGTGCTGGGCATCAGTGCTGAAGCCAGTGAAACAGAGGCAGGCTTACCTATTGGGGTTAGCCTACCTCGCTGTGTTGTGAAGCATTTAGTGATTTCTTACAGATGGATGACATGGAGATGTTTTGATGATACATGATAAAAAAATAAATAAATAAATAAATAAAAAGTTGCGGTGAGAGAAAGAAAGATAAAATTAGTGCCATTATATGTGACATATAATGCATTATCACAATTATAAAACTATTTTATGTGAAGCATTACATTTAAGTGTATGTCCTAACAACTACAAGCTGTAATTATGGATTGCTCAAAGTAATCCTTGCAATGTACATATATTGCACATATGCTTACTCCAATTATACAGATCACAGTTAACAGCAGGGCATATATACCACTTGCATAGATTTTAATTTATGTAATATCATTAAAGAATTACAGCATTGTATAGTACTTACTAGTGGTATTTAAACCCACAAACTCTGACCCCAGTCTTACACTTGACTCCAAAAATTGATTTGTGCTACAGACTTACACATGCATAGATGCTTTTACAATTGGGATATGTATGCTTACTTTGCTACTACTGTATAGAAAACAAACACATTTTTCTTTAACTTTTAAAGCTACAATAATACTTCTCGTGTGCTGCATACATACCATTTGCGTCCCTCAGACTCTCCAGATGATCAGCATGAACTTGCCTATTCACCACAATTTCAGATTAGGTGTGAAAAGAAGAGAGAAGAGAAGAAAAGAAATGAAGAGCATTATACATACCAATTTTGCCTATATTTAGCTTTCTATGTATTATAAATTCTCTTTATTAGCATACTTACATAACTGTTGGATGTCACTAGTTTGAAACTCATCCAACCACTGGTTGAGTGTAGCCCTCTTGCACCATTTTAGGTCATTGAAGTGGTGTATACACTGCTCTCCAGTGAGTAGGATGCCAGTCACACTGTATACAGCCTTGGCCAGACTATTACAAGCCTCAGACTTGCACTGGGAGCCAGAATGCTCCCACTGCAATAGCCTTTGGCTGTGGCACTTGACTAGGAGTCCAGTAAATATTCTGGACTCCTGAAGACACCATCTCTTTGCCCTAAATTGGGTACCTTCCCATCTAACACCAGATGCATCTAATCCCAAAGCAATAGCAATAATAAACAATGATTTCCTGCCTGTTCCTGTTATGGCATTTACTGGAAGTGTGCAAACCTGAGAAATGATGCTAACCACATTTATGAATCATTCATAAATACAGATGACAGACTGAGGTATTATCCGTGTATGTGTGTGACATGAGAAGGTCCTTGTATATGCAGTCATCTGTGTATGTGTCTTATTTAAGTATGAATGCCATTCAAGTCCATATAGCAGAATTATACTTATAGAAACATAGACAGTATATCCTCAATTATATATCTGAATCTTCAAAACACAGTAAGGGTGTATTATCCCTCAAACATATAATTAATATCAGCTTCACTATTTATAATTATGTATAAAGTGTTATAAGTGATATTTACTATAATGTGAAATGGAATAACAGTAAAAATGTCTGGCATTTCCTGTATTAGAATCCATGACCATATGTATGGCAGCACTACACTTATACTTGTTTCCACAGGAATATTTCAACAACAGTTGTATATTTTTCTGTTCATTACTACAGCCTGTACTGTCATAACAGTAAAAAATATGTTGCAGTTCTTATATTAGAACCCAGGACCATCTGTATTACAAGCCTACACTTACACCTGCTGCCACATAAATGGTTATATAACAGATGCACAATTCCCTGTTCATTTCTAAGTTCTTTGTGTTAGCCACCACTCAGTTCCACTTAGAGTCTTTGTGTGGTGCCCAACAGAATGAATAGAATGTATCTCTTTTGAAACTGTTGACTGTCTGTGTCATATCTAAATGTATTCAATAGCTGCAGGTTTTGGGGAAGCTTGCAAATTGCTGTGTAACGTTGCTTAACAGTGTTGTGTAATGGAAGCAAAATATGCAATAATCTAGCTTATCCATTTTTACCTTTACACTGTCTACACGCTGTCTACAGGTGTTATATCTGCTTCCTGTGTGAGCCACTAGTCCAGTTTTAAGTACTGCTAAGCATCATGCAAATGAGATAAGCACAGCTAAACCTGACATTTATTGTGTTTCTCCATTTCCCTTGTTTGTGCTAAGCCCTAAGCCACACACCGTGCAAACACTGACATTTTAAAAAAAGGGAAAGTTAGGTGAAATGAAAAAAAAATCTATTAAATAACACTACACAATTTATGTTGATAAACATGAAATATATTTACACAGGTCTGGATTTAAACCTCACTCAAATGGACCTTCAAAACATGGTAAAGGTGTCTTATCCCTCTTTGCCATACAAACAGCTTTGCAGCACAGAATTAAAACCATTGTGCATACAACCAACTGCAACAACTTTCACAATACTAACAAAAATATTGCAGTTGTTTGCACATGTATTAATTTCAGTTGTAGTACAGAGTGATCACAAAACCATTTATGAGTATTGCTTACATAAATGCAGATCTGTTTTATCTCTCTGTGTTTGTTGATCATTCTTGTCTTATCTGACAAGTAATATGAGCCATGCAGTATGTAAGTTATTCTGTATCATTGTCCTTAAAATGTTAGAAGACATTAAATGGCAAAGGTATAAATGGCAATAATATACATTTGTCAAGCAAAGAAGGGGAGGTTGGATGTTTCTGAACAGAAACTGTGAAATGGGTGCTGCTTATTTACATTTAAAACATTGATACAAGTACTTCTACTTTTACTTTGTATGTCTAATCCACTGGAGGTAAGGGAGTCTGAATTACTGTTGTGATTTCCTTCTCCCTAACAGTAATCATTCTCAGTTACAATCCATTAGCAACAAACACTGAGGGAGTGCCTGCACTATGTTCACATAAGCTACACAGAGCCAAGTATTTGGGATTCAGCAATTCTAATGAATTTACACCTCATTTGCATCTTCACTATGCTCACATCCCTGAATCTACACTATAAAAAAGAACAGTGTAGCTAGGGAACCTAAAAGTGAGGAGACTTGTTTATATGGATAACACAGAAAAAGATATTTATTTGGGATTTATGTGCACAGAAGACTGCTGATCTTGATAATGTATGTTTGCATTTTTCCTGTATACTGGATATGCTGAAATGTCAGTAAGAAAAACCTATATATATATATATATATATATATATATATATATATATATATATATATATATATATAAACATATATGCATTAGTAATGCTTCTTTTATCTGTATGCATTTCTTAGAAGTGTGCTGATGGCATAAATATGTCTGTCAGAGCATTTTACTTTCTCATATGCACAAACTTATTAGCTGTCATCGCAAGTGTTAATGTTACAACTGTTTTTCTTTTTACACTCTTCTATTGTTATTTATGTAAATGTCCTATATTGTCAATGACACAGGAATGTAAGCCTTCTAGGATGGCCTATACACACCTCTAGGGGAGTGCTGGCCATAGGTAGACATGACTGGCATTTGCATAAGCTGGAATATTCTGTAGTAAATGTGTATAGATGTTTCAGGAACAGTATATTTGATGGCACTTTTACCATTTGACTGATGGTTTGTTAGCAAAATTTGTAATTTGCCTGTTATTTTGGAGTTTGGGGAGTATAGCTGCATTTTTCTGTTGGCACAAACAAAGTTTGCTATTGTTACTCTCCTTGTTTTGGATCCAACATTGCTTTGCGTGTAATTGTAATATGTTACAACCACACAATTCTTTATATATATATATATATATATATATATATATATATATATATATATATTTGACTATCTTGACTGTTTTATGTTTCTCCAGTGAGTAATAGTGAACTACTACTTTTTATGTGTTATGTCAAAGCAGTATTATCCTTATTTTGTGTATATGTCATCTAGGACTATGGCTCCCAGGTATCACAATCCTTGCAAACTCTCCCTTCAGTGACCCTGAGGATGAAGTCATTGTGGAAGCATTTAGGCAACATGGTGCCTTTTTGCTTGAGAGGGGAAGTGGGAATAGGTCTTGCAGAATGCAAATTTGTCAGCAGATAGTGTATGACATTAACACAGTAGTTGCCAGAGTAGGACATATGATCCGGTAAGCACTGACATGATTTCATAAGCCCAAAGGAGAGCAGCTGCAGTGGATTGTGAATGGATGGCTACTGGGGGCCTGCTACAGAGCCACCATTGACACCAAATGAATAATTTCTGTCCATTGCCATGGATCCAGACAGCTCATTGGAAAGTGCACAATAGCATGTCATTGACAATGGTCCTCCTGTTTTGGAGAGGACAAGTATGTCCCGGAGGAGATTCCAGGTAGGCTTACCTATCTCAGTTGTTAAATACTTCTTCTATAGTAAAATATTGACAGCAATACTTAAGTTCTGTCTAATATTAAATTTCTTTGTGGGGAATAGTTGTAGATTGATACAGTTAACAACACATTCTGGTTAATTACACATGGGCCTGGTGTGGACATGTCATACAAGATCTTGTTAAAGTAATGGTAATGGATATATAAAGGGCAAAAACTTGTAAACCCCTGTGTTACTGTTCATTGTGGTAATGGTGTTATTGCCCTTTGCTTAACTTCTTCCAAGACCATCCACCACAGGGAACCTACAATCATCTGTACATGGTAAGCCAAAATTTTTATGTCAGTACTGATGAACAGTTCAAAGAAATATTTAGTTTGTGATATGGGTGTCAGGGCTGCTGTGTATATTAGTGGCACCACTGTTAGTGTGTTAACATATATTGGACTATAGTTGTGTAGGTATTATTTTTTTCCTATCTTTGTTGCTTATTATTACAGGTGATCCTGACAGTGGAAGTGTGGGACTCCTACCATTTGATTTCAAAGTATCGGCAGACTCTGATGATGCTGATGGTCACACAGAGGCACAGTCAGATTGAATCTGACACTGAGCTTGACATTCAACCATTGGGCACAGCCAATAGGCCTACTCTGACCCTTTCCAGTGAGCCCTTAGATATTGGACAGGTGGAGGGTGAGACACTTGATGAGGTTAGTGTGGTTTCTGTGACTTCAGTGCCTGTTGACTATGGCCATAGCCCAAGTGCGGGCAATGTTCTATACAGGAGGGTTGCCAGTGGTACTTGGAGGATGCCTGCTGTCCATCCTGTACCTGATTCAGGTGTGTCTTCCTGTGCCACTTGACATATGTTTAGGGCTGTCATGGAGGTGCAATAAAGTTCTGATATGTCTTCCAGAGAAATGCTTACAGTTATATATGTGGCACAGGCTGACATGTGGGACTACGTTCACCATGTTGCCAATTCAATGGTGTCTGTGATGGAATATCTGCTGGGAGGGGGCCTGCATCCATGTGGGCATAGATCAGCCACATCATCTCATGTTAGCCAACATGGCTTTGCCTGATCATGGTTCCATAGTGGCACTACTTCCACTGCTCCATCAGTGGTTGAGGTTTCCACATTTAAATGTTGCAGGCCATGGGGTTATGGTCCTGGAGATCTTTGTGAGGGGATCTCATCCAGCAGACATCAGTCATGTTCAGGTAGAAGCAGTTCATCTGACCTTGACTATGGACATGCCAATGCAACTCCTGTCAGAGCCAATTCTTGTGGTCAGGTGCAACATCAATGAACTGCCACATCTACCATGCATGGTTCACACTTATCCAACATACCAAGATGTAGAGCTAGCACAGAGCTTGTTTGTGTTCTTTTAGGCACTCACACACCAATTTCACCTGGAGGGCACATACAGACACACACAGAACTATTACATGGTTCAGCTGTAAGCTTAAAGCTCATTCTTTCTCACTGGCCATTTGTTACATTATCCAAATGTCTGTCTGTTTGCTTTCTTACTCACATGCGCTCACTTACTTTTTGTGTAAACCTAGGCTTCCTGCCCCCCCATACACACACAACACTCTGTGCAAGTGAGGATAACTGTGCCATATCCTTGTTTGCTATCATTTGGATTCAGTAATACATAAGCTTTGTGTCTGATGCTCAGGGTTCCTAGATGAATTAGTGCTTAGCATATCTGTGTTTGTGATGTTGTTTTGCAAATTGTAATTTTGACATATTTGGTTTAGGAAGTTAAACAACTGATAGAATCAAAACAGTTTTTTGCATCAGTATTTTTAAGAATCGCCTGAGGGTTGTGAAGTCTAAAACTGAAATGTATATGATTATTTAGTGACTTCATTCCTCATATCATCCCAGTGACTTGCCAGAAAACCACACAATTTTATGAGGAACAGGTCAACACTATGAGGCAAAACTATGGGCATTCTGGGGAAATCTGTACAGTTGAGAGGTATGCATGTCTGGCCATTGTTATGAGACTTTTAGATTCTGTAGCAGTGTATGTGTAAATGTGTGTTAGGCTGAGTAAGGAGACAGACAGATGTGAGAGTCATAGCTCCTTTTATGTCTGACTGTGCATGCTGCTACAGTAGATGCTGGTCTATCAGCTGTGTATGTTTGTAGGGGCAGACTGAGACATGTCCCTTAAAATCTCAACATTCCAAGTACACTGTGTTTTGGGCCAGTATATATAGGAGTAGTGTGTGACTGGCAATCAGGATATGCTTGTAAAGCAGTCGTTATACTCCAGAGGTCAGTTGGCTTACTAGTATGTTGCTCTGACTGTAGTGCAAGTGATTCTGGGTTCAAACTTTCTCACCATACCTGTCAACTGTGCAGATTTTCACAGAATGTCCAGGTATTTGTCACTTATGTTTAGCATGTTTCTCATAAAATTGCAATATTCTGGCAAATCATTGATGTTTAAAGTCTGAAAATAAGGAAGAAAACATTTGAGATTCTGACTTCATATCCTTCAGAAAATTCAAGCTAATGCAAATTCTATTATTCTATTAACTTTCTAAGTTTGTAAGAGCAATATTTAAAAAGCGTCCCTCTGTTTGGGCATTTGTCCCACCATTATTTGTGGGTTTCTCCAGATCTTGCTCTAAGAAGTTGAGAGGTATGTTTCTCACTGATGTCTTTTTTTTCCCTACAGTTACATCCCTGTAGTGCATGATATATTTGCAAATGCATCAATAGTTCCCCAGAGCTGATTAGGTGCAGTGTTGAGGTTCTCTGACTGTAGCTTTGAAAGTCCTGGGTTCAATGCTTGGCAACTTTGTATGTTTTCCTTAATGTAACATGACTGCACTGCATGATATATATACAAAAGCAGTACTAATTTTCTAGCACTAATATAGTATAGTGGTATTTTCCTGTGACTATCATGCGTAGGGTCCTTGGTTTAAGACCTGGCAGTGTTGACTTTTTTCCTCTGATGTTAAATTATCTTAATTTATGATATATTTACAAAAGCGTTCGCTATTCTCACAGTTGAAATGGTGTAGTGGTATATTACGTTGACTATTGTGCACATAGTCCTGGGTTTGAGGGCTAGTTATTTGGTTGCTGGGCAGAACAGTGGCTGATTCAGATTGAATGATTAAAAGGGGTTTGCATGGTAATGTGCAGCAATACCAAGAGATGCTTAGCTTCATTTAGCGCCGCTTAAACCCGCACTATTTCCAAAAAAAGAAAAGAAAAAAGGGGTGATAGGAAAGTGGTGAAATGGGGACAAGCAGGGGGAAAAACTTTATGAAAGCCAGTTAGGGATGTGCAGGATTGGTCTAGGAAAGGACCATAGCTCTCCATTTCTTCTGCAGCAACAGCTGTGAATGATGTGGACAATTTGTAATTTAGAGCCTTATACTCCACAGGGAGGGGTGTGGGCAACATACATTGATTGAGTAATTCAAGAATAAATGGGTTGACGTCAGTGTATGTGGGAGCAAAATGGTGAGCTATGTATGAGACGTAATTTTTTTTTGAGGGGGCTGATGCCCACTTTTTTTTTTAAGGTGAAAGTGGGATGTTGGGAAAAGATTGTAGGTATGTTTGGTTAGGTAAGTTGGGTAGGAGAGGTTGTTTTTGCAGACAGGCAAGACAGACTAGACAGCAGACAGGGGCAGTGTATGAGACATGAGGGGGATAAACACCTTGGACAGGGAGGGTGGTTGGTAATCGGAAGGCCATGTGTCCCCAGGTGGAAACAGTGGGACTAAGTTCCCCACCCATGGGTAGTCACCACTGCCCCTTCACGGCCCCAAAGGTGGCTGTGCTGGGGTCTGGACAACATGAGCAGGCTGGCCCTCAAGCTGCACCAGTCTGCCCTTGATCTGGCTCAGGAGTACATCCAAGTCTGTCTGAATGACCCTACGCGCCGTGCCTCGGAACTGTTTGCGGGTGACTGGTTCCTCTCCGTGCCTGCACCAGGGGGGTGTGCCCCATCCACTGAGGCAGTTCCACCTTTGCATGGTGCAGGACCAGCGGAGGAGGCAGTTCCAGTTTAGGTCCCAGATGTGCTGGGGCCTGGTGTCACAGTCAGATGAGGCGGGACAGGTGGATCCGATGGGATCTGCCTTCCCAAACGTGCTATGGTGTTGAGGTTTTTCAAAATGTATTGGTTAGTCATGAACAACACATTTCAAAATTAGTTATAACAGCATGCATGGGTGTTCCAATTAACCCATAACAATAGAATTGAAACAAGCAAACAGAACACATTCATAAATGGAATAACAGTCAGTATTGTAAAAGTATGCCAGTTACATTTATGGCAACAGGCCACCAGCAATAATATTTGAACAAGGTATATTAGTATGCAACCAATTAAATATATGTACAATAATAGAACACAAGTCCTAACATTAGGTTTTGAAAACAACATACCCGTAGTATATAAATAATAATTATTGATGCAGATATGAGGTGGGGGAGAGAAAAAAGTCCATTACCAACTGTATAGGCTTCTATTTTTCACAACAGTACTGCTCAATACTCTACAGGTCTGCCCTCACTTTACATCTACCTGTGGCATATAGCTTCTGTAGCACATACATACCTGTTAAACTGTCAACCTGGAATGATATGGGGCAAACTGTGACAATGCTAGGTACATGAGTAGAGGGAACTCGTACATGACAGGGTTACATATATGACTAAAAAGGTGCACCCTGCACTGATGTTGTGTGAGTGCGCTAATAGCATACTTGTACTGAATTTATATGTGTGCACAAGGTTACTGGCAACAGTGCTCACTAGCCGTGACAGTGTGACACTTGAGAGACATGTCTTGGGAAGAGCACATGATCTATATACCTATCCTGCTGTTCTTTATAGGCATGGGGTTGGACACTAGCACATTTATACATTTTATTACTATACCCTTCATACAGCTAATACAAACATTTCTTTACCTGTGATCCCTGTGGAGAAAATGTCTGTTAACACTCACTGGCTGTTTCTACAAATACTCAGGATTACTTGTGTGTAACTCGAAATACATCTTCATACTAGTCTCAGGATTCAAACCATGGTCTGTGTATGCAAAATGTAACAACATATATCTATTTCTTATTACACTGAGCCACTAGGGTACTTCTATCTGAAGCCTGACTGTTTTGTGCCTACAACTCACTTGGTTACACAATCTAACCTCGTAATATAAGTAGAGTGTCACAGAAGACTGTAGTGACAGTTGAACATACATGCCCGAGATGCATGCATGATAGATAGTTAGGGAATTGTGTATTGATACTTTGAATGCAGGTGTACACAGTTAACCCCCAGTGGATGTGAATATGTGTGATCTGTACAGACCATGGCAGGCTGCTGTGTTGCATACCCAACGCATATACATTTGCACATCATACATTTGCAGACTCCATCTATTACAGTCTCATACTTGCCTGCATCAGCATACCTACATTCAGGAATACATGTAGCTGAAACGCAAAGGTTAACACAAGACAATGTTGCAGGGAACACAGTCTAATACATTACACATTACTATTCAAAGTTCAGATATTAGTGCAGAACATACATCAATTTTCCTTGTATCTTGTCTTACAGCTCCACATCTACAGTTTGGCATAACAGCTGCTTAGCAGATAAACCTCAGTGACCTCATGCTCTTATAGCCATATTTTCTGTGTAGCACCTGTACACTTGTATTTCTTCAACAACAGACCAGATTAAACACAGCAGTTTTTTTGAAATAAGCTTTATTGTGGGTAACATGACACGCTGCTTTATTACAGTCTAACTTCTACATTCAGTTGTACTGCATATCCTGTAGGTGAAGAAAGTATGTCAATGATTACTTTCACAGTAGCAAGCAAAGTATAGGTTCATAAGTTGTACTAGGCTAATGGTCCTGGAGCCTTTACAAGCCTAGCCCAAAAAGAATTTGCCCTGGTACTGTGCCATCTGATGTTAGTTCACTGTGCCTCTATGCAGTAGGGCAACTGAAGTGATCCCCTGGGGTGAACTTTCTGTTACTCTTCCACTCATTGCGATTTCTCTTGAAGAGAACCCGCAAGGTGCTCTGCTTGACATGAATGGGAAGCTCATTCCAGAGTATCAACAGTCCTTGGGAGATGAACTTGTCCCTCTCACATGTTCTGTTGATTGTGGTAGCGAGGTTATGATCTCTGGAGCATGTGGTGTTGGGGAACTGGGATTTCTTTAGGTGTAGCATTTCAAGTAGGGCTGGGTCAGACATGGCTTTGTAAGTCAAGCAGAGATCACCTCTACGTAGACAATAAGAGACTGAGAACAGCTGACATTTCTTGAATTTGTCCATGTAGGACATGTGTTTAATGCATAGGATCCTTTTGTGAGATGCATTTTGGCCTCTCCAGCTGTTGTAGGTGTCTAGTCAGGTACATGCCAAATGGGGCATTATATTTGATGGCTGGTCTAATGAGGGATGAGTAGAGAGGGATGATAACCTCTTTCTTCCTTGATTATTATCAGATGCATTCCTACACAATATTAATAAAGTATTGGCTTCCTTTCATCAATAGTAGCTTGTTTGCTGCCTTCATCTGTATTACACCATACCTGGCATTACTTATTTATATGAATGTTGGTCTAACAACACATTTATTCAGTACACTCAGAACACACTATACCCAATGGTAGTAAACAATTACATTTTCTTATTTATTGGACTATATATATATATATATATATATATATATATATATATATATATATATATATATATATATATATAGTAAGATACATCTGCACTCACTGCACTGTTGGCGCAGCCTCCCCAGTCATGCTCCATGGGCTTCCACATTATCAGCCATCTCCTCTGCAGCTGTGGAAAAAACACACCATTATGCATCCCTGTCTATCAGGCATTCATACTAAAATTTGATAAAGCAACAGGTCAAATACTTACAAACTTCTGGGGCATTCCATGCCCCAAGCATCTTGGATCCATTGGGCCAAGAGAGCCCCCTTCCTCCGTTTGAGGTCATCATAAGAGTGATGGAACTGCTTAGCAGTGCAGGGGATGCCAGTGGCATTGGTGAGCTCAATTGCCAGATGGTCCCAGGCCTCAGCCTTGTATTCTGAACCCTAGTACTGGCCATGTAGCAGTCTGATGCCATGGTTCTTTACAAGGAGACTAACCATGACCTTAGACTCCAAAATGCCCCAACACTGTGCCTGAAAGCACTCTCCTTTACTAACACAAAAAAAAAAAAAAAAAACAAGCAATCTCTGTGGTACCCCTGAAGTTTCAAGCAACTCACTAAACAAGTATAGTGGGTCCAAAAACAAAACAGTGTAAGAAACTTCTCTGTGTGGAAGATTTTCAGTCCATATATCTCTAGCTGATCACTGTATATTAATCAGATCAGACAATAGTAGTAGAAGTAGCAAACCTAAACTCTTCTTAAGTCAAAAAAATAATAAAAAATATATAATTTGAAATATTGTACAGAATTACTAAGTATTTGAAAGTAATCCAAGCAAGGCAGGCAGTCTGTTTCTAGTCGAAAATCCTTTAATAAGTACACAGACCATTTTGAATAAAGTGGAAAAAAGAGAACAAGAAAAAGAAAAAATAATGAGAAAAAATGTATGATGATGGAAACAAAATATACAGTTTAATTAAAACTGATTTAACATGGTATTTAAAACCAGCTGGTAGAATAAAATAAAATTAGTCATGTAAACAATGTGGCAATTTTTTAAGTTATACAGTGATTAACTAGAGATATATGGACTGAAAATCTTCCACACAGAGAAGTTTCTTACACTGTTTTAATTTTCTACGTTCCAGTACACTTTTAATTGAACAGTAGTAGTTTAGTCCAGGGTTCCTAAAAGAGTTCAGCTTTAATTGCCACACGTGTTCATGTTTCTCCAGAATATTTGGGATGTCTCCTTCAAGATCACCCATGTCAATGCGATCCATGATCTGGAACTTAAAACCTGTGTGTCTTTTATGAAGAGAAAGGTGTTTGGCTGGTGCATTATTTTTACATCCAGAGCGGATTTCTGACAATGACATGAAATCCTACTCTTAAGTTTATTTACAGTCTTGCCCACATATAATGCATCTCATTCATTGCACTGTGCCCTGTAAATTACTTTTGTAGTGTTACAGTCACACCCTGCACTGGTCTTAATGATTTTCTTTAAATAAGGGCAATAAAAACTATCACCTTGCTGTATAAATATACAAAATGTACAATTAGCATCACATCTTTTAGTGTTTCTCTCGTATGGTCTAGGTTTAAATTAAACAAAACTTCTAATGTTCCTGGCCTTCCTATAAACAAAGGATGGGGCTTCACCTAAGATGTTAATCATAAATGGGTTTCCTGTGACAATGGCAACATTTTCTTCAATAACATTTCTGATACTGTGATAATCCAAAGTGTATGTCAGGATGCAGCTATTTTTGCATTTGCTATTCTCTGTGCAATTTCTTAACATTCTCCTTCTGGGGAGGTTGAGTGAAGGTGCTTCAGTCATTTTCAGTTCTATAATGGGTTCCAGGATATGTTTTAACATTTGACTTCCATAGCCTCTTACTAGAAAATCATTCTCTAAGCTGTTCAGGTTTCTCAAAAATGGTTCCATCTCTGTGGTAATGCTAGCTGATCTATAACTCTGGGACTTTACTACATTATACTTGTTTTTTTGTAGGATGTAAACTTTTACTGTGGAGTAATAAGTTAACCCTCATTGGTTTTCTGAATAGATCACTGGTGACTTTTACTGTGGAGTAGTAATTTAACTCTCGTTGGTTTTCTGAATAGGTTTTCTGAATAGATCAGTGCTTACTTTTACTGTGGAGTAATAAGTTAACCCTCACTGGTTTTCTGACTAGATCAGTGGTGACTTTTACTGTGGAGTAATAAGTTAACTCTCGTTGGTTTTCTGAATAGATCAGTGGTGACTTTTACTGTGGAGTAATAAGTTAACCCTCATTGGTTTTCTGAATAGAGCCTTTACCAACACCTGACATAGCTCCTACAGGGATCAAACTCTAATGGGTTCTGGCTGTATTCCTGCCTGTGCAGTTTAAATAAGGCTATATTCCCACCCTTTGCCATCATTGAACCATTTTTGAAAATGCTGGGCATAGCTCAGCAGTGCACAAATCTGCTCAGCTGAGCTGAAATGCTGCTAAGAATAGTCCTGTTTAAGCATTTCTTAACTTGGCTTAGCATTGCTTCGCAAAACTGAGCTAAGTGAAAACAACAATTTTCATTTAAAAAATTTAAGAATTGGATATTAATTATTCATTACTGACATATTCATAAGTGTATATATTTTGCATCACATGACGTCCACCTATGTGCTTTGTTTACATTACCTTGGGGTGTGACTGTACTGTATGGGACACTTGTGTTTAAATGGGGGATTTCACATCATATATCCACTGACACTGGCATTTTGGACCTGCTACAATACCCTGGTTAACAAATATCAATTACTACATCATTAAACAAAAAAAAAAAAAAAACAGTGCTTTCCTAAGTAAATATGAATGGCCTGTCTTGGTATTCAAACCGTGCGCCTACTGCAGGGAAATTCGGAACTCAAACCGCTAAGCTAACTCTGTTGTCAAGATTTGAGCTGTACATTTCTATATAGCTCTTCATGATGTTTTAAGCACTGCTGAGCACAGTGCCATGGCACGCAAACCAGCTCAGCTACTCTTAATCTTAAAATACAATGGAAAAAAATAATCATTTTATATATAATTCATGCTAATGCAAAACCTGCCATTCTATCAACTTTCTAAGTTTGTAAGAGCAATATTTATAAACTGTCCCTATTCTTTGGGCTTTTGTCCCACTTTTAATCAATGGGTTTTGTCCACACTTTTTGTTCTAAGAGGTTGAGAGGTGTGTGTCTGAGGACACTATTTTATTGCAAAGTGCCGTACGGCTCTTTCACAATGCAAGGGGTGTGTTATAGAAAATGTCACACAGCCCCTGCATTAAATTCACTTCCCATTCAGTATTTCAGTGTCCACAGACACTTTCTATTCTAAAGTGTCATATGGCATGTTGACAGTGCAGGGGGTGTGTTACAGATCTGTGAGCACTACTGTAACATGCCCCCTGCACTGATTCCATGTCCATGTACACGGCTCCATCCCAGTAGCACTAAAAATGCTATTCCTACATGGAATTTATTGAGTCCTGGCTTTAGTGTAGGTGTTATTGATTCTGGCCCAAGATGTATAATAAGGATTCACTTTAGAAGCTCGAATTCCCAAAAACATGAACTTCATATGGTTGAGACCATAAGTTTGATTTTCGGAAGCTCTAACTCCTAAAATGAAATGTAAAAAAAACAAAAAAAGTCAAACATCGCTGTGCCCCCCACACCCCCCTACTTAAATATACCAACTCTGAGATTGTGCTACAGTGGGGAAAAGGGAAATCTCCCATTTCACGCTGTATGCTGAAGCGTAAAATGGGAGATTTCCCATTTCCTGTCAACATTGCAAAAAAATGTAAACATTACTTACACACAGAGTGTACAGGGGTCCTTGCCTCTGTGTGTAAGTAATGTTTTAAGGTAAGTAAATTGCTATTTTTTAACACTTTACACATTCGAGTTACTGAAAGCTCGAGCATATGGTCTTGACCACATGCAATTCCAGCTTTCAGTAATTCGAGCATGTAAAGTGCTCCCGTATAATAAAGACCCTCTACTGTTTTGATAAATGCTGTCAGAACTTTTACAGCTACATAAGCTGTTAACAACTCAGGGAGATGCACATCCTAAGGAAGGTTGCTAATGCAAAATAAAGATATTCCCAAATACATATTTATTATTTGTTAACATTTGTTTACAGAGAAAGTCCAACTGGGCAGAAATGCCCTTTTCAGTGGAGGCTTAGGGAAAATAGTTTGAATAACAAACAGTATATGATTAGCAGTAGCCAGACAAATTAATGAACATGTGCATTATAAAATAATACATTTAGAAATGTAGCTTCAACCCTAACAATTTTATATCTTGTGTAGAAGTAGGGAAGATTCAGTGCACCAATGAAGAAATGAAGAATATAATGTACTAGAGTATGATTCACATATCATTGAAGTGCCATACTTTTTTGAAAAGTTCAAATACAATTCATATAAGTTTGCAGGTACAATGAAGTAGTAAAACAGATAAGATGTGTGACTGTTGTGGCTATTGAAACTGAAATTTTGAAATAGAATACATATCCTGTGAGATTAATCAAAGTATTTGATGCAGAGTTACAGTACAAGTACAGCAGAAAATTGGTTGCACAAGATCATAGAAAGGATCATAGGAAGTTACTAGGCTGTTGGCCCTGAGGCTCTTGTAAGCCTAGCCAAGAGTTTAGCCCATGTTTAGACAAGTCAGCACCCAAAGTCCCTGTCCAGCAGGGATACATGTGGAATCCCAGGGGTGTATTTTATGTTTCCCATCCAGTTATCCAGGTTGTGCTTAAAAGGGATAATGAGGTACTCTGCGTGACGTGGAGAGGGAGTCTATTCCACAGATGAGGGAGTCTCTTGGACACAAATCTGTCTCACTAACAAGTCCTATTGATGTCACAGACCAGGTTGAGGTTGTGTGTGTGGGTTACCTGAGTGGAACATGACTTGTGGATATGCAGCAGTCCCATCAAGGCGGGGTCTGAGATTGCTTTGCATACCAAACAGAGGTCACCTCTGAGGAGTCTGTATGAAACTGAGTAGAGGGACAGGGCTTTTAGTCTATCTCTGTAGGGTAGATATTTGAGGCCCTGGATTACTCTGGTGAGGAACCTCTGTGGTCTCCCTAGTTGCTGCATGTGCTTTGCAGGGTATATGCTGAAGGGGGAGTTGTACTCAATGATTGGCCTTATAAGGGAAGAATACAGGGATGTTATGACCTCCTTGTTCCTGGATGAGATACCTTTGCTTATGAGATGGGCCATGTAGAAAGCTTTCCATACAACAGAAGCAACATGGTGATCAAAATTCAGGCTGCAATCAACCTAGGTGCCCAAATCCTCACGACTGATTGCGTGCATAGGGCATTGTTATTAATGTGATAATATCTGGGGACATCACTCTCCCCAAAGAGGATGGTGATGCAAATGTTGGCATTCAGCTTGTGGCCATGTTTTTGGCACCAGTCATTTGTTTGGGTGAGACCGTCTTGGAGGAAATCCACATCACTTAGGGAACTGATGACAGCTCCCAGCTTGCAGCCATCTGTATACATGGTCAGCCATAGCCCACTGGTTTTGGACTGCACCTCAGAAAAGTATATCCTGAATAACAGAGGCCCCAAGACCAATATGTGGGGTAAGCCATTTATTAGGGTCTACTGCTTGAGGTGGCTTCCCCTATTTTTATAAGGTGGGTTCTATCAGTGAGCCAGTCTGCTACACATCTGATAACATATGGATTGATGTGTAGTTGAGAGAGTTTATCTATTATGCCGAGTGGGGAATAGTGTTGAAGGCTTTGGCCAGGTCAAGGTAGGTGGTGTGCACCATCTTCTCCTTGTCCATGGCTTTGGTGACTGTCTCAAAGAAGTCTACCAGATTTAACAGACATGATCTCCCCTTGACAAAGCCAAACTGTGTGGAGTCAAGTGTTTGGAGGTTGTCAATGTCTCTGTTAATGAGGTCCATGATAATCCATTCCATGGCCTTGCAGATCAAGCTACTTAGGCTGATGGGCCTATAATTTCCCAGATCGGTGGATGCTCAACCTTTGTGCAAAGGGATGACAATGGCTGTTTTCAACTTCGCTCGGACAAAGCCGGTACTCAGGCTTTGGTTGAATAGGGTGCCTAATAGTGCTACACGTTCATGCCTGAGTTCATGTAGGATGCAGACTGGGATGTTATCATGTCCCATGGAGGCTGTATTTTTTCCCTTTGAGAGGGAAGTGTTGACCTGTTCCCTAGAGATAAGGGGAGGGGGGCAGGTACTGGGGATGTCCTGATTTACTGATGGGGGGACAGAGGGGTAACGTTTTCACTGAATCTGTCAGCCATTAGTTTGGCTATATCTACAGCATTTGTGTATGTGGTGTCCTTGACCACCAGTTCTGAACAGATCTGCG
Source organism: Protopterus annectens (assembly GCF_019279795.1). Taxonomy (NCBI): domain Eukaryota; kingdom Metazoa; phylum Chordata; order Ceratodontiformes; family Protopteridae; genus Protopterus; species Protopterus annectens. The sequence continues at coordinate 1,060,601,828 of NC_056728.1, read as the reverse complement.
TGCTCCCTTTGAGATTGCAGATATATGTGAAGAAGGCTTTATGATTGTCTCTAGTAGATGTGGCCAATTTGGACTTGAAGTTTGCTTTAGAGGATTTCATTAGTTCTCTTATTTGCTTGTTCAGGCTAAGGAAAGATTGCTTCCAATTGGGCACCTGCTCCTTCTTGGCCCTGGACAGAATTTTTTTTCTTTTTGTTATATAGTTTATTTATTGCAGATGCCCAACAGACAGATTTACTCTTCCTTGCAGAGGAAGATTTTTTCCTGTTAGGTATTCCTGATTCCATGCATCTATATGAGTGCTTGCATAGTGCTTTGGTGTAGATTTGGAGATTGGTGCCAGTTCCAACAGAGGAGGAGAGGGTTTTTAAGCTGTTGATACCATCCCCCATGAGATTGTAATCAGCTTTGGAGAAGTTTTTTTGTTTTACCCTAGCTAGAGGGGGGGGGGGTCAGGGGAGATGCTGACTTTGAAAATGACCACTTTCTTGTAGGATCTTATCAGGGAGGATGATATTGTAGGGGTGCAGCAGTGGTTACTTATGTTGGTTAATACCAAGTCCAAGATATTATCACCTCTTGTGGGTTTATCGACTAGCTGTTCCAAGGCATTTGCATTGATAAAATCAAGGAATCTCTGGGCATTTGCATTCTGGCATGAGTATTTTTCCAATCTATGGTTGGGTAGTTAAAGTCACCCAGGATCAGGGTAAAGGGTTGAATTTTGTTGGATTCAAAGAGGGCCAGATAGGTGAAGTGGGCATCTTGAGTCAAATATGGGGGTCTGTAGCTAGCTATGATTTGAATAGGGGTCTTGTCAATGGATAATTGCCCCTGGAGTGTCTCCTGTGCATGATACTGTTTGATCAGCCTGGAGGTGTGTGTGTCTTTAATATACATTGAAGCTCCACCTCCTTTGGCTTTGCTGCCCACAGTTTTTGATCTGAATGTATGATAGGATGAGTAACCAGGCAAGGCTGGGGTGCTCTCCACAGCTTTGAACCAGGTTTCTGTCACTCCACAAATGTCAGCATCTTCCAGGCTTAAATATTCTTGCAATGAGTGCAGTTTCATGTATAGAGTCCTAGCATTTAGCAGCATGACCTTTAATTTGCATTTTGTTGAAATTTTTATGTTGGTTTTGTCGACCTCAGAACTTTTCCTAAAAAAGGCACTATGGGGGAGGCAAGGGCCTTTGCCAGAAGCCTGAAGCCCAAGTGAGACAGATGCAGGCCATCTCTAGCAAAGTATTGTTGTCTGTCAATCATATCTTCCCAGGCTGTCAGGTACTGGATCCCCCTGGAATGACACCAGAAACTAGGCCAATTGTTAAAGTCAATCATTTTCTGTTTGTATTGTGGCATCATTCTGGGTGATGGTAGAATGCTCCTTAAGGCTCGGGACATACCTACCTGGGACACATATTCAGCAAGCTCAATCATGTCTCTCTTCATATAGTCTAGGGAAGTACATTGCAAGTCATTCACCCCATTATGGACGATGACAGAGTCATAACAGTACCTGTTGTTGAGAGACTTGAGTGCGTGTGTGATTTGGTGGATTCTGGCACCTTACACACAACTAACTGTGTACAGGAAGGAATGGGAGGAGAATGGACAATATAGCTGCTGGAGTAAGATCAGTGAAAAACAGGGAAAGATGGGGCAGAAAATATATAAGAAAACAAAGCAAGGAGAAGACTAAATAAAGCGTGAAAGTGTGAAAAAGGGAGATACACAAGTGGAGGAAGAAAATGCTTTACGGCTGTATAGGTTGTCATGTAGTAGTTAGTACAGAAAAGTTGTGAAATGCATTCTAAGACGCATTTTGGTAGGATGATAGTGGGACAGTAAATGTATGATTATGAGGCTATCCAGGTTTAAGAGGCCATTTGCAGAGCCAGGATGATGCAGACAAATAGAAAAGGAATTCCTTGTAAGTCTATGGGAATTTGAGAAGTTGTCAAGATGCCTACTGGACTACAGAGCTTCCATCTCCAGACAAAATAGAAAAATACTGTTCCTCTGACCAATGTTTGAGGTTTAGAAGAATCACTGCTAAAATGCCAGAGGCTACTTCTGCTATGAAAAAAGTTTTAATGCCAGAGCAATGCATGTATCAATGGTGTCTCCCAGACCTACCATCTCAGGTCATGCTTATCACTGTGGGATGCCATTTTAATGGTTTAATGGCTCATTTATATTTCCCTTATTTTTCTTAAAGTAAGCTATCTGGTTAACCTCTGTTCTTCCAGAGTACTTTGCTAACATATATACAGTCTCACATGTATTTCCCTTCTCTGTCCATCAGGACCCACTGTTGTACATTTTTCAACACTAGCAACTTTAGAAATACATTTTGATATTCAAATGCCATAAAGTTCTAATACATTTGTAACATAAGCATCTGTACAAGTCAGTTTGTTATTCAAATGTCATACAGTTCTAATGCATTTGCAACACAAGCATCTTGTACACATCAGTTTGATATTCAAAAGATATCATTCTTTGCAAAACTCCAGCTAGTTATGCTGGTACTAGCCCATATCATCGCATATACAGTGAAACAATATACGTAGAGCAATTCTGTCTCATTTGCATCATGTTAACTGCATAGATAGACCTGGGACATACAGGGGCACAGTGTATAGAACATAATATTATGCTGCACTGCATGCATAGGAGTATACATAAGCACACACAAATAACAAGTAGAACTACTGCCCTTATGGAGCAATGTATGCATGAAGTACAGCACATCATGTAAGTGCTATTGCTTAATGCATATGTACTGCATTAGCAACCTAATGCCACCTATGACATAATATATGTGGCACAGATTTAGACATATATTAGCTAAAATGGTATGTTCTCACAACTGTGCCTGGACATTACATTTTGTGAAAATGCAAATACCATTATGTTAACATTATTTACTGGATTACACAGACAATAATTACAGTCCTGAGGGCCTACCCTGATTAAGTTGAACATCCTGAATGATCTCACATGCAGTCTTCCAGAATTAGTTGCACATGGCCCACATCATATCATGCAAAAATTTCCCCATCAGATCCCTCATCTGTGTCTGGAAGATGTTCACTATCACCTCCCAGATTTAGTACTGTAAATCATCTCCCGATAGTGGTGGTTGACATCTCCTACAGCAAGCAGCAGGAACAATGGCACATGCAGGTCCTGGTCTGTTGTCATCATCATCATCACCATCATCATCATCATTATCATCATCATCAATCTTGCCATCCTCCTTGATGCTCAGAGACCAATTTGCCTGGCAGGGGTCTCTAAAAGGTTCATACGTCCATAGGTTCATAGGTGTTTACTAGACTAATGACCACAATGGCCTTTTTAAGCCTAGCCATTCATCCCAAATCTCTGACAAGTTCTGATACCCTTGATAAGTGTAAGCAGGGGCTTGGGATATGAAACATCTACAAGCTAGGGCCTGGGAGATGAACCATTTATAGACTGCCTGTGTCCATTAGAGACATAGGTGCCAAACCAGGGAGGAATTTCCTGTTTCCTGTGTCCAAGTTGCAGTTGAATTGAGTTAGGGAGGAACTCTGATTCACATGGATAGGGAACCTGTTCCAGAGATGGGGTAATCTCTGGGATACATACCTGTCTCTCCAGTAGGTCCTATTTATATCACAGGCAAGGTACAAGTCCTTAGAATTGGTAATTCTGGTGCTTTTTGTATTGCAGATATGCAGGAGGTCCATCACAATGGGGTCTGACAATGCCCTGTATGTCAGACATAGATCTCCCTTCAAAAGCCTGTAGGAGACAACATACAGGAATAGAGCCTCAGGTGGTCTGCATAGCACATTTTACTTAATCCTTGTATTCTTTTAGTGAGGAACCTCTGTGGCTGTTGAAATTGTTGTGTATGCCTGGTTAGGTACATACCTAAGGGGACATTGTAGTCAATGATATGTCTGATGAATGCTGAATACAGCGGAACAATGACTTCCTTGGACTTAGATGCCATACTTTTGTTTATAAGTTGCCCGACATAGAATGATTCCCTCACTAATGTAGATACATGATGGCCAAAGGCTGGATTGCTATATATGTGTGTCCCTAAGTCCCTGACTACTGGGTCATCTCTAAGGGGTGTGTTGTCAATATGATGGTCACCAGGGATGGATGACTTCCTGAAGGATACTATCATGCATTTCTTGGCATTTAGTTTTAGTCCATGACTCTGATACCAGTTGTTTGTCTGTGGCATCCCCTCAAGAGAACATTTGTGTCAGTGTGGGATTCAATGACAGCTCCTAATTTTCAATCATCTACAAACTTAGTCAGCCAGAGACCACTGACATTGCCCTTGACGTCAGAGAAGTTAATGCCAAAAAGGAGCAGTCCAAAGAATGATTCCCGCTTTGTACAAGTGGAGTCCCCAATTCTAACTTTTTGGGTCCTGTCTGTGAGCTAGTTGGCTATCCACTGGGTGACATACAAGTTTGTACCTAACCTCTTGAGTTTGCCAACAATGCTTGTAAAAAAAAAGTCCACCAGGTTTAGTAGGCATGATCTGCCCTTGATGAAACCAAAATGGGTTGGATACAGTGTCTGAAGGTTTTCTATATTATTATTGATCATTTCCATAACAATTCTTTCCATGGCATTATATATAATACTAGTGAGACTTATGGGTCTGTAGTTTCCAGGCTCTGTAGATGGCCCACCTTTGTACAGAGGGATTTCTGTTGCTGTTCTCCATTCATGGGGCAAAAAGCCTATTTGGAGGCTATAGTGAAATAGCAATTACAGAGGCCCTGAGAGGTCATGTTTCATGTAATTTAGAAGGCATCCTGGGACATTGTCTTGTCCCATTGATGCAGTGTTTTTGGCCTTAGAGAGAACATTAAGGAAATGTTCCCTAGTGATAGCAGGGGAGTTATATTTGATGACATTTCCTGTGGGAAGGTTGAGGGGGAGTGAGAGGGGTAAAGTTGGAGCTAAATTTATTGGCCAGTAGGTTTGTTATATCTTCTGGCTCAGTATGGGTGGCTCCACTTACATTGAGCTCTGCACACACTTGTGTATTGCCTTTGCATGTATATTGATCCGTGTTCATCTAAATTTAGGACTACATATAAACAAACTGACATGATCTATATGTGAAAATGGTTTATTGTGTCATATTATAGTAATACGTGACCATATGCAACTGTAACACCATATCTGATGAAAGGTTTATGCATGTGTTGAAACTGTATGAGATTACTATTTACTCTATTTATGATTACATTTATAATTAACTTTATTTCTCCTCGGGTCTCTGCTGAAAATGGGCATTTGCCCAGTCAGACTAACCCAGTTAACAAATGTCAGATAAATAAATAAGTAAATAAATAAGGCATTTCAGTACATAAAAATGTAAAAAAACATTCCCCAGGATTCACTAACCTTCTGTGTAAGACTAAGTTAGTCTTACACGGAAACTGCAGTCTAAGAGTAAGCCGTCAGCGCACCATGCATATTCATGAGGGTGCATTGCCTCAACTCTAAGGCTAACACGGAGCATGCACGAGTGCAGGGGACATGTCGGACTGCCGAGCAGTCCAAAAATCCATGCCTATGCAAGTCTCTCAATTGGGAAATGTCAACTGACATGAGCGAGTCCGCTCAAATGTGTACATACCCAACACTACACTCCCCCACATTCTAAACCCCAGTACAATTATAAAATGTAAAACTTTTATTTTTTTTTAAATTATTCCTGATATAGCTGCCCGTATTTGCACGGGTTTGTGTGGGTTTGCCCATTGCTTAGCTACAGTTAGCAGTTTAGACATCGAAGGGGATAATAAGAAACTTATATGCAAGTTAAGCAAAATAGTGTAGTGGTAGAGCCTTTGCACAAAGAAGAGATATTCCTGGCTCGAATTCCACCACTCCCCTTTCTATTTTCTGTTGGAAATCTATATATAAAAATAATTCCTGACATTTATCTTTTAAATTTTAGTAAAAAGCATTGAAATGGCCTATGTAGTAGTGAACAAATTTTTTATTTATATATTTATATATATATATATATATATATATATATATATATATATATATATATATATATATATATATATATTTATTTATTTATTTAAGAAGGTGAAATGGTTATGCTTAAGGATGAATGCATAAGTAACGTATCTTAAGCAATGTGAAGCACTGCTAAGCAAAGTTTACCAGTATTAAGCATATTTAAGTATAATTGCTCATAGCTTAGCACTGCTTTAACTAGCACAATAGCTTTGAGCGGAGCTGCGCATCACAGAAACTAGCACAAGGTCGGGCAACGTAGAGCACTGTAGAGCAGCATAGAGCAACATAGAGCAACGTTGGGCAAAGTTGAGCAAAGTCGGCTAAACACAGCCACACCTCCTAGCCGGTTTGGCCAGTAGTAAAATAATACGCAATGACGGGCCTCGAACCCAGGATACTGTACACCATAATCACAGTACTGAACCACTAAGCCATGACAGCTTTTCATATGCATGCACTTTCAACACACACATACATATCAATGGAAGTTTACCCATTGCTAAGCAGGTGTGCTTTCAGCTGAGTTTTTTCAAAACCGGCCAATCACAGATAAGTGCAGGAAATGAGGCATATTTAAGCTCCATAGGCGGGAATACTTGCCATAACTGGTTGTAGCTCCCATCTGCAGACAGCATGGCTGGTGTTGGAGAGGGATCTCAATTTTGAGCGCAACGTTGGGGCATTGAGGAGTCAAATGGTTTGGCTCCTCGTCCATAATCATGAGGAGAGACCCTACAGGGACAGTTCCAGGGCACCCAATACAAAGCAGAAGCCTGGAACCATCTAGCTCATGATCTCACCAGTGCCACAGGCGTCCCTCGGACTGGTGAGCAGATCAGACACCACTACTCAGACCTGAAGAGACGCAAGGAGGACCGACTGAACTAGTGGATACAGGAGGCCCGTGGGATGGAAAATGCCCCACTACTGAGTAGGTAGCCATGGAATGAAGTATGTAAGAATTGCCATTGTAGTCTATATTATGGATGGGTATGTCTCAATATCACTTCATTTACTTCACAGCTGCAGGTATCCGTGCTGCGAATCAGCAAGCCTATGCAGATAGGCTGCTAAGACTGCACCACCAGGCAGGTTAGTAATTATTCTGCATGTATTGTTATATAAAATATGTGAGAGAGCCTGAAAAAAGTGTTGTAGCCCAATAATAAAGGTATAATAAGTCTTGAATAACTTCTCTGCATGTACTGTTATATAAAATAAGTGAGAGAGCCTGAAAAAGAGTGTTGTAACCCATTCATAAAGGTATAAAAAGTCTTGAATAAGTCTTCTGCATGCACTGTTATATCAAATAAATGAGAGAGCCTCTAGAAAAGTGTGTTATGTAATTAATAAAGGTATAATTCCTGGAGTATGTCCGTGTCACTTTCTTTGATATGTTGTTGTACTCTTGCATTACAGAAATAGTACCATTGTATTAAGCGCTGTCAACCCACACTTTGGTAGGCCCATATAAAGTGGATGAAGGGAGTGCCAGTAGCTGTTAAGCATATATACAGTCCTCAACTGCTGGTTCATGCCCAGCATGTACAGGTTAATCTGGCACATGAGTAGCTTGGTATTGTGTTCCACAGAAATGTCATTGTGCTGGCAGAAATGTAGGGAGCTGTTAACATATAACTGATAATTTCACCTAAACATATCTAGATAAGTATAAGAAAGTAGAGCTGTCAGTGTACCATCTCAGCAGTAGTGTGTCTGAGCAACTCAAAAAATATGTAGCAGTAACATCGCATCCTGGACAGTTTGTATGTCAGATACAGCCCATGTATGTCAAGATCTAGCAAAACACATTTCACAATTTAAGGACAGTTGGGTAGTGTAATAATACATGTAGGGGACATTTAACTGCAGTTAATAGGAATGTAGTGTAAACTAGAAGGATATATAAGTTGTTAATGGAGCTATTGTTTTCCACCCTACTGTATGTGCATACAAAATGCAATTCCACACCTCAATGGGTATGTCTAATCTCAAAACATTTGTTGGGGCATATGTCCTATTGGTTTATAAATATCTGCATTTATTTTGATGCATGTGCCCTGTTCAAATACCACAATATTGGTGACCTGTTGCCATCAATTAAACCTGCATGATGTTGTAATGTCCACTGTTGTTCTATATATGCATGTGTCATGCTTGCTGTTCAACTGTTAGAACTCTGGTGTGTAGGGTTAATGGGAATACTTCTGCATGCTATTATAACTAATTGGAAATGCTGTTGACTGTTACTAACCCATATTTTCATTAAATCCTCCTAAACATAGAATGTATGGGAAGGCTGGTCCCAGCGGACCCACCTGTCCCACCTCAGCTGGCAATGGCACCTGGCACCAGCAGGTCCGGTGCCCAGCCTGGGACCTCCTCCTCCATTGACCCTGTGCCACCTTCATGAGGAAGCACTGCAGGGGATGGGGCTCGTCCCCCCGTGCAAGCGTGGGTGGAGGAGGGCCACCTATCACCCTCCAAATGGTCCAGGCTGAGATGCATAGGGAGATCAAGGGTTCTGTCGCCGATCCTCTATGCCAGCTTGAGGCATGAGTGGTGCGATTCACAGGTGAGCCTGCCCTTCCTACACAGCCCCCAGCACAGCCACCCTCTGGGTTGTGAAGGTGCAGTGGTGACTGCCCATGGGTGGGGATCTCATTTCCACTGTTGCCATCTGTGGGCTCATAGGCTTGTGATTTCCAGACATCCTTCCCCGTCAGTGGTATTCACACACCACATGTGTCATATTCCGCCCCTGTATGCGTCTTGTTTGTCTTGTCTGTTTACCTCTCCAACCTACCTCCCCAAATATACCTACTTCCCCTACCTCACATTCCACACTCACCTGAAAAAAAAAGAAAAAAAGGGCAATCTGCTCCCAAAAAAAAATTACGCCCCATACATAGCTGCCCGTTTTGCACACATGTCTGCTGGACACATAAACTGATATTTAATTGGCAGTACAACATACTTTTTGTTCTCACCCCTCTCTCAGGGGTGGAAGGTTTCATATTTCCCTCCAAAATTATTGCATATGCACAGCTGCTGCTGTAAAAGAAATGGGCAGCTATGGCCCTTCCCTACAACTGTCCTGCACATCCCGAGCTGTTCTCCCTACTGTCTTTCCCTCTTTGTGCCCCTTTTTCACCACTTTCCTATATCCCCATTTTCTTTACTTTCAAAGAAATGAGCGCGAGGGTTAGTGGGAGTAAGCACTTATAAGCAGTAGTTAGCGGGTTTGCGCGAGTGTGCGCTTGTGTGCGCTTAGCTAAGTATTGCTAAGCTTTGCACAAACACGCGCAAACCTGCTTACAACTGCTTAAAAGTGCCTTAGTCACCCTGCATGTGAGGGCCCTTGTTCTGCTCAGCAGCAAAATAAAACACCTCTATCAGTCTCGAACCTCGGACCTTGGACACACTAGACTGCATGAAGTACCACTAAGCCACAGTAGATATACAGCAGGTTGTTGCTGAAATAGATATATCATGCATCAGAATTAGTAAATGTGTGGGGGGGGGCATGGCTTGGATGCTGAACTGATAGCTGCACTTCATTTCAGCTCTCTTACCTCAATACAATTCCTGACAGGAATTTTACAAAATAATATTTAATTTGAAGAAATTTTTATTTCTAACTTATTTCTAATAACTCTGAGCATCTATAAGAAAAATTTTATTGTCAGAACTTGAATAATTCCTGTCAAATTAATTACTGGAAAATCAGCACCAATATCAGCTTTACAGCATGAGTTATCTAAGGAATACAGCACAAGACTCTTCTCTCAAAAAAGACCTGCAGTCTCTCATTACAAATCTACAGGAACTTACAATAAAAATTGACAAGATGGACAGTAAAATAGATACTTTTAAAGAAAAGTGCTCACAACAACTGGAACAGCTTCAAGAAATGTTTACACAGCAGAAAGGACAGATATCACTTATTGAACAGTCATTAAGTGACATTGACACTAGAGTCCAAATAGAAGAACAACAAACTGAATTCTTACTTCAACAGAACACATATTTACTAGAAAAGCTTGATGATATGGAAAATTGAACAAGAAGAAATAATATTAGAATATATGGTCTATCAGAAAAATCTGAAGGGGACAATATGATAAACTTTCTTACCACCTGGGTACCAGATGTAACGAAAATACCTGAAGCTCTTTCATATGGTATAGAACGGGCGCATAGATCACTAGCAGCTTCTGGAAATGCTTCTTCTCCAGGTAAGAACAAGCCAAGATCTATAATTGTGAGACTTTTTTCTACACAAGATAAAGATCTTATATTAAGAAATGCTTGGGCAAATTCTCCCATCAAATACAATGATTCATTAATAAGATTTGACAATGATTATTCTACAAAGGTGGTTTCAAAAAGAAAAGAATTTCTACCAATAATAAAAACCTTAAAGAAAAAGCAACTGAAAGTCCATCTTTTATTCCCAGCAAGACTGAAAGTTTTTCTACCAAATGTAATAAAAATCTTTGAAACAGTAGATTCAGCAATAAAATACCTTACCAACAACAACATCCTAACACATGAAGAATCTATGGACTGGACAATAAGCACACTGAAAAGAAATGCTGAAGTAAATAATTGGAAAACTGTTGAGCAAAAGAAAAAAAAAACTAAAGGACAAATAATCTTACATATGTTATATTCTGTAAAAATCTAAATAATAATACTAACAACAAAAGAAAAATTCTTACTGTCTTCAAGTTACACCAAAACAGGTACTATTTTCAATTATATTTTAAATGTCAAAATTAGTATAAATATAAATACATTTATCTCAGATCACATCAATATACTAAGCATAATTTAAACATTACTCTATTTTTCATTATTATCCATCTATTATTTTCATATTCTTAATCAGAGTAATCAATGCATAATAATGTTCCCAAATAGTTTTTTATTTATTTATTTTCTCTCTTTGTGTTTTGTTGTTTTTATTTTTTCTCTTCTTTTTATAAAATCTTCATTAACTTATAATACTTTAATCAGTATATGGTTATATTGCTTAATAGGTATAGTAATGGCTGCTATATAACTTATTATCAGTTACATCCCTGACAGCATTACTTTTTATAAGTTAAAAGTGTCCCTGTTTGGATAAACGCTAATGCTGGGCGGAAATGTGTTGCTTTTGAAATGAAGTATTTCAGTTAGGATGTGTCATAAGACTACTTTAAATAATCTTAAAAGATGTTCTGCCTTTGACCCATATGCACATACTGATATAGTCCAGTGAAAAAATATGTTTTAAGTGATATTTTGAGGCTATAAGTCAGGCGTGTTGTGGCTCTGGACATCCGGAGTTGAAAGATGCTTGTGACTAGCTTAGATATCCTGTTGTCTTTTCTTTTGTAGAGAAATAAGGCATAGCATGTTTAAAATGCAAAGTTTGATAGAAAAAAGAAAAAACACATACCTTTTCCCGCTTGGTTCTCGAGACAATTTAACAGCCACAAACATCACTAGAAATTTGAGTTACTTATTGCTTGTCACATTTACTTGTGTACGCCATCCCCTGACTCTTTCTAATTGATGTCTAGTCAGAAAATAAGCTAGGTTCACATTTAAAGATACAGAAACCTAAATTCCTTCTAAGGAAACGTAAATAATATAAAAGGTTCATATAAATATACACAGATATATATTTTTGAAGCACTTTCAGCTTATGGCTACAGATGTCTTCTAGCACCTTGATAGATAAGGACATATATCTGCTTGTCTTTCTGTCAGTTTAGATTTCCAGACATTTTAGCTATCCCTTACTATGTTTTATAAAGCAGAGTTTAAAGAGCAGAAATTAATCATCAGCAAATAAAATCACTGCTGTTTTACAAATTCTCTAAAGAAACTAGTAAATGTCAAGCAACTGACAGGTTTATTTTAAGGAAAATTGCCATTCCCCACACTGGTGCTCCTACAAAATACTACTAATGTCCTGGTACCAAAATATGCCCTCAAGTGGACAAATGGGATGCAACAAGAAGGTTAAATGTACATTTAGCAAATCAAACATTTAAATAACAGTATAATATACTAGATAGAGAAAGTAAAAGCAATAATTATATAAACAACTATAATAAGTAACATAACAACAGTGGATTTAACCCAATGTGTCAATTATAGAATATTTATATCCCATATAGCTTTGAACTTTGTCGAAGCATCTGTGTTCTACACACATATTGTATTAAATCTAATTTGAGTAGAAGAGGGAGAGGCTTAGCCCACACCCTAATTTATTACTAAGTTACCATGCATTATGAACATACATTGTGGCAGGTACTCAAGAGCTATCCATCCATAGATGGCTCATGCTGTTCCCATTTGCTCATCTGAATAATGACTGCAGCTGTATTCTTCTTATTATATTACCTGGCTGTGGCTTCACCCTTCTTATAATATTATCTGGCTTTTTACATTATCAAGAATGACACAATACTAGTGTATGCGGGTATATCATGTTACTGTTAATGTAAACAAAAATGCTTGACAATGCAACTGTAATTCTTAAACCTTTCTGCAGACAAATGTATTGTCTAGCAGTTGAGAGCCTGATTGTTCCTAATCAGCAGACCTGTATTTTCATGTTCCAATATGACTACATGAAAAGACGCCAATATTAGTCTGCAAGTTTAGTAAGCAGTAAATTCATTGGGGATTAATTCGAGGGGACACTTATATTATAGCTAAAGCACTTGACATTTGATAAATGTATCCTCTCAATGATGCGTTCTATCTAGTCATTAACTATAAAACAACTTTTCTGAGAAATATTGTTGTAATGCCAGTTAATTATTTGAATTAAATATTTCTATATACAGTCATAAAGCAATTACCAGGATAAATAATACTCTTGCAGTGCATGGATCACCATAGCTATCCTCTGATGTTAGAGGAAAAACAAGCTTCTTAAACACCTTTTTGACGGAATAAAGGTGTTACCCCATAGTTTAAATACATTTTGTCTATTTACTGCAAAATGGGTTAGGAATTTTAACCTGTAACATTTTCATACATAATAGTTTAAATCTTAGCAGCTTCCATAATTTTGATATGTTCTCCAGTATACTTTTATTCAGTCATAAGATTAAATTACTGGTGTTAAGTAAGTCAAAATTATATCTCCAGCACTTATTGTCAGCAGATAAACTCACTGGTTAAGTGTCAGTCTAAGCTGTAAGAGTTAATATGTCATATACATAGATGTTTGCTTTAAAAATGTGGACAACTGCACTGCAGTTTTACCTCTGTACTGTGTCAGTTTTGATTATACAAAGTCCTTCTGAAAGTTGATAGAAGTGTTAACAACAAAACACTCAATCAAGTAACAACATTATAAGTAGTCTCTTGGATAAGGGAGATGTCTAAATTTTGATCTTGTTGTCTCCAGCCATGGGAATTGTCTTTGAAAAGCTGAAAAATGCAATCAGAGGAACATATTTAATGTCTACTAAAGAAATATTAATATACTTGTACATTGTATTGCATTTCAGTTTATGTTAAACATGAAATATGATGTGGTTTCAGAACTATTCATGTTTTTATTCCAATATGACTTTGCAAATATTAATTTAAACACTGGTTTCGGACTTGAGTAGTCTAAAATAATTGCACAACAATGGTATTGTATTATACAGTAATGTCAGTAAATAAAGTTTGATAGCAAGTGGATAGGAGCGAAGCTAGACAGCAAACAAATATAGTTCAAGTCCAACACAAAGCCCTTCAGAGTTTCAAATATTCCAAATGTCAGTAAATAGTTTTCAACAGATGTATGAAATATACAGTTATAGATTTTAACATGATGTTTATTAATACCCTAAATTATTTTGAAATTATACTACCTTAATCTAAATATTTGTACCTTTTTGAAACCTGATTAGAAATAAGTATTATTGAATTACAATAAGATAAGTAAAGAATATATGTATATATTTTAGCTGATTAGATTATCTTAATATATTATTCAATTATCTTTATTTAAAAACTAAGAGGATAAGAGAAACTGATCCAAATATTATTTGTGAGGGTAGAAAGTTTTTTTGGTTAGATTCACTAACCAAACAAAGAGGTATATTACCTCATAGTGATAGGGAATGGTTTTTAAGGTTAAGAATTACAAGTTTGGAAGTTCTTTGTTTTTTTTTTATTATTCTATCACTTTGGTGTCACTCAGAAACATGCAAAAATCACACAAGAAAAACTTTTTGAATTCTGTATCCAAGATGGAACTAAGAATAAACAATAAACACAATGCAGACTTTAAAACTTTAGAACTCGACCACAAACACTACCACTGTAAAATGACAAAGGCTCCAAGTCAAATAATCTTTACGCGTTTCGTCCACCTTTATTACCTGTGAACTTCTTCAGAAAATAAAATACTCATAGTACAACAAGTTTAAATAATACCAATACATCCACTCATGACCTACATAGACCAATCAAATGTGTCTAACTTTCAATGTGTAATTAAAGCCACATGTACACATATTAAAGTTAGTAACAAATTATTGTTTCTTTGTTTAACACTTAAAATATTTTTTCTCATGTTAAATATAAAACAAATTTAAATACTTTGTCATAAGAATCAGTATTATCAAAATACATATAAACATGGTGTGCTTAAGACCTTATAATTCCCTTATTTTGGTCTTTGTGCTTGTAAGAAGCACTTAATGTTAACTGCTTCATTTAACCCCGGATATTTGTCTGCATTTAGCAGAATTTGCCAAATAGCTTCTTTACATTCCAATTTTACTTTATAGTTACCACAGAAACCTACATCTTGAACCTTTTCTAATACAGAAAAAGTGAATTTCTTGAAATCTAAGCAAACACTCGCATGCTTTGCTAGGGCATTTGTTGAGTCCTTGTTTTTGATGGCTAACAAATGCTCATAAATACGTTTAAGTGTTCTGATAGTTTTGCCAATGTAGAACTGTTCACAAGAATTACATAGGGCAACATATACCACATTCTTAGTTTTACATGTGTAATGCCCCCTAATAAAAAATTATTTTCTTATATGTTTAAAAAAGACTGAACTAGTACCAGAAATATGTCTACATTGTTTACAATTTTGACAAGGAAAAGTACCATCAGTTAATCTATCAGAAACATCCGATGGTGCTTTTTCCAAAATCATTTTTAGGTTCTTTGTTTTTTTGTATGTAAATAAGGGTACATTTCCTAATGTTGAACTCAAATCCTTGTTCCCCAAAATAACCTTCCAGTTCTCTGTGATGATATTTCTAACGAAAGCCATTTCATTAGTTATAGGGATAGGGAAAGCTAACATAAAAACTGGATCAGCTTTATCAATATCAGAAATCATATCACCATTGTGAGACTTGTATAATATTGGAATAGCCTTGTTTCCTCTAGAGGACAAAACTTCTTGTATTATACTGTTGAGCCATAGTTCTTTATAACCCCTATTTACAAAGAAACACCTTAATTTGTTTGTTTCTTTCAAAAAAATGTCTTCACAAGTAGTCAGCCGACTCAACCTAATAAACTGCCCCTTCACAACCCCAAGCTTCATAAAGGTGGGGTGCAAACTGTCAAAATGTAAGTATTGGTTTGTGAAACTTGACTTTCTGAAAATGCTACTTTCGAATTGACTGGTTTCAACATTGTAGCTTAAATGTAAATCCAGAAAGTCTAAAGTCTCACCAAAACCACCTACAATAAATTTCAAGAAACCAGTGGTGTGATTTAAATATTCAACAAAATTGTTGCAAGAACTGTAATCACCTTTCCATAATATAAATAGATCGTCAATATAACGTCTATAGAAAAGGAGATGTCTAGATAGTGGATGTGTCTCCAAAAAGAGTGACTCCCACATAGCCATCACCAAGTTAGCAAAACTCGGTGCCACTAGTGAACCCATCGCTATACCTGTAGTTTGCTTATACTGTGTACCTTCAAATTTAAAAAAAATTGTTATCAAGTACTACCTCCATTAAACAGCAAACTGTATTGACCTTAACATTACTCAAATCAGTATATACTGACAAATATTCCCTTAACAAATCTACCCCTTCTTTTTGATCAATACAACTGTACAAGGATACATCTAATGATGCAAAATAAAAAGAAACTCCTTCAGTGATAACTGCACTTAAAAGTTCCAAAAGGTGCCACGAGTCTCTTAAATAAAATTTCGTCTTCTGTACTATGGGGTTTAGAGTGTTATCTAACCATATAGATATTGTCTCTGTTTTGGAAAAACCTGCAGAAACTATAAATGGCAATTTGTCAGTCTTTTTGTGTAGTTTAGGTATACCGAACAAACAGGCTAATTTAGGATATTCTGTAAACAAAAAAATCATATTCTGAATATGTGATGTTGCCTTGACTAAGTAAGTCAAATAATATAACATCAACTTTTAGAAAACTTTTTTCAATGTCTCTATTGGTTACTATTTTGTAACTAACTTCGTCTTCTAACAAGGCTCTCATAGCTTGAACATAGTCGGCAACTTTCATAATCACTAAAGTACCTCCTTTGTCACATTTCATGACTCTAAGATGTCTGTTTTTGGTCAAAAAATCTAGAGCCTCTAATTCAGAACTAGTTAAATTAGGAATTATATCATAGTTTATTCCCATTTTCCTAAATTCTTCCTCATAAATTCTACCAAACACATTAATAGTAGAATTGAGTAAGGGATTAAACGTACTTTTCTTGTTACATCCACCATCTACTACTGCTTTATTAACCATGCCTTCAAAAATAAATTTCAAGTTCAATTTTCTCAAATACAACCTGAAATCTATTATTAACTTAGTGATGTTAACATGGTTAGATGGAATGAAAGAAAGTCCTTTCTTTAATAGTGAAAGAACTTCTACTGGCAAAGTCTCTTCTGTCAAGTTACAGATTTTAATGTCATAACTCAATTCTTCTTCTTGTTTTTCCCTTTCGCCTTGCTTCTGGTCTGTATCTTGCCTGACCACCTCGGTGTTTTCTTGTTTCCGTTTTTGTCTACTAAAAAAGGACCAGCTTTACTGTTAGTAGAAACAACCTGAGAATAAGAAGTGCTAGCTGGAACTGTAGAGACACTTCTGGTGTTACTATCATTACCACCGCAAAAACCAGCAGCGGTTTGAATAGAAATAATGACTGATCTATTAGTGTTGTTGTCGTTGTTAACCTGACTATCAGTCTCTTGTGTCAGCATTTCAGGCATACCTGAAATGGTGCCTGAAAACACTCCTTTGTTCTTACCCTTTGAATGCTTCAAAGGGTAAGCTGTGTTGTTTCTATAAGCCATTTGGTCCCTATTCAGTTTTTTCCGTTTTATTTCGACTATAGATGCTCTGTACCTGTCAATTTTAGCATTAATACTGGAATATAAGGTGATGTTGTCTTTGAATAATTTGGACACTCTTATCTTAGTGTCCAAAGCCATAGCTTTTGCTTTAAATGCTAATAGTTCGAGTCTATAATGTTGGATCAAAGCGTTCATGAACGCTAAACCAGTATCATTAAACAGGTTCACTAACTGAGTATATAATAAGTCTCCATAGGAAACGAAATTGGGAAACTTAAAAGTTCTTAGTCCAAAAGGAACACACTTTAGTCTGATGTTCTCCTCCAGATAGAACACTTCTAATTGTAGCGAAACACATTTCAAACATACTTTCTCTAGTTCACGAATGTCATTTTTACAAATTACAGTTTCGCTAAGAGAATCACCGTTAGTGCTTTCACTTACTTTGTCTTGGTTGTTCACTTGTGCCGTACTAAAGAAAGGATTCTCTGTCGATTTAAAAATCTGCTCGCTGACATTTTCTTGTAAACAAGAAACGGCACCTGAAGCTGCATTCGTTTTTCCACTCGCATTTCGACCAGTACCATGGTTAACGCTATCAACGTTCCCTTCTGGTGCTGACGTTCGTACGCAAACCTCGTTTGGTGATGTGGACCCTAAATCCACTATGTTATTGGAAACCCGAACTTCCTCGTCACGACGTGGGTTAATGTGAAGACTCACGGGACTTGTGTTGCACACTCTTGCTTCCATCTGCCGGGCCATCGTCTCGGACACCATTTCTTTGATAGTAGATGCAATAAAATCACTGAGACTCATCCCTGACTCCGGAAACGAATAAGTATTTAAGTCTAATAAAACATTCTGACTTGGTTCGACCCCTGCCATGCCAATGGAAGTACAAATAACTTCAAACACAATGCAGACTTTAAAAATATTTTTTCATGTTAAATATAAAACAAATTTAAATACTTTGTCATAAAAATCAGTATTATCAAAATACTTATAAACATGGTTTATAATTCCCTTAATTTGGTCTTTTGTGTAAAGCTTAATGTTAATTAACTCCATTTAACCCGGATATTTGTCTGCATTTAGCAGAATTTGCCAAATAAGCTTCTTTACATTCAATTTTATTTTTGCAGTTACCACAGAAACCTACATCTTGAACCTTTTCTAATACAGAAAAAGTGAATTTCTTGAAAGCTATGCAAACACTCGCATGCTTTGCTAGGGCATTTGTTGAGTCCTTGTTTTTGATGGCTAACAAATGCTCATAAATACGTTTGTTAAGTGTTCTGATAGTTTTGCCAATGTCAAAAACAAGGACTCAACAAATGCCCTAGCAAAGCATGCGAGTGTTTGCATAGATTTCAAGAAATTCACTTTTTCTGTATTAGAAAAGGTTCAAGATGTAAGTTTCTGTGGTAACTACAAAGTAAAATTGGAATGTAAAGAAGCTCTAAATGCAGACAAATATCTGGGGTTAAATGAAAAAGACTAAATTAAGGGAATTATAAGGTCTTACACACCATGTTTATATGTATTTTGATAATATTGATTCTTATGACACAAGTATTTAAATTTGTTTTATATTTAACATGAGAAAAAATATTTTAACAAAGAAACACACAACTTATAACTACTTTATATTGTACATGTATTATGTATTACACATTACACATAGACACATTTTGATTGGTCTATTTGATTGGTGGTGGATGTATTGGTATTATTTAAACTTGTTGTACTATGAGTATTTTTTTTTATGAAGAAGTTTCACAGTAAATAAGGTGGACCTAAAACGCGCGAAAGATTATTTGACTTGGAGCCTTTGTCATTTTACAGTGGTAGTGTTTGTGGTCGAGTTCTAAGAATAAACAATATTTACATAAACTCACACATAAAACAAACTCAAAACTAGGGAATGAAATGTTTATCCATAAATGTTAATGGTCTAAATAATAGTAATAAAAGGAGAAGCCTATTCAAGTACATAAACTTACATAAACCACAAATAGTCTTTTTACAAGAGACACACTTATTAGATAGAGATATAAACAACTTAAATATTAATAATTACACAGTACTAATAAATTCTCAATACAAAGCAAAAAAAAGAGGAGTAGGTATACTACTTCGCAACTCAACTATAACACCTAAAATAATTACTACTCATCAAGATACATCAGGTATGTTTTGTCTAGTTTCAATAGAGTTAAATAAGAGAATCTATATGTTAGTAAATCTATATTGGATCCCAGGACTAGGATTAAAAACAGTTAAACAGCATTTTGAAGAGATAATTAATTTAACTAAGGGTAGCCTGATATTGGCAGGAGACTTCAACTGTATAATGAATGAAAAAGATACAGATTCTTAATCCAAAAGAAGAAAACAACCTATCTCTAAAGCACTATCAAAATTTATAGATGCATTGTATTTAAAAGATATAAATGAATTTGCAGAATCAAACTCACTAATCTTCACATTTTATTCTCATAGATATAAAACTAACTCTAGAATTGATAGAATATATGTTGCCAATGACCTAATAACAAAAATTGACAAAGTCAAAATTATAAATTGTCCCTTATCTGATCATAATGCCATAGTCTTTGAGATAGAGCTTACACCATTTTATTCAAATCCCATTACTAGGATACCTTCCTATATCACAAAATTGACAGATTTCAAAGAATTTTATGAAGAAACAATCAAACACTTTCTAGAAATAAATTACACAGAAGATATTTCAGAAATATATGTCTGGGATTCATTAAAAGCAGTTACATATGGGAAGATATTATCCTGGTACATAAATAAAAGGAAGTTATGGAATAAAGATATGCTAGACTTACAAAACAAAGCAGATAAATTGAAACTGGAAATGCAAAAGGGTAATGCTCAAGTTCAAGAACTTACACAAATCAATAAGAAGTATACAAAATTGCTACATCATAAGATTATGATTAACTTAGAAAAGATAAAAATAAACTCATACTCTACTAATTCAGCACACCTGAGATACTTAAATAATAGAACAAAAAAATAATTAAATCTAAGCAAATAAAAGAAATATTTATTCCTAATACTAACAAAAGAGTTACGGAACTAAATGATATTTTAGAAGCATTTAGACGCCAATTTAACATTGATAATTCCATAAATAATCAAGATACCCCTACTAAGGATATAAAAATACTTAGAAAACAATATTTATATTAAATTAACACAAGAACAAATAGACATTATAAACAAACCAATCAGTATGACAGAATTAAAATCACAAATTAAAAAGCTCAAGACAAATAAAGCACCTAGCCCAGACAATATGCTGCCAGAAATGTATAAATTAATACCCAATCAAGCCATATCCTTATTATTAAAAGTATATGATATAGCCAATAAAGATTTGAATATACCACCCTCTTGGAAATATTCATTGATATCCCCAATTATCAAACCAGATAAAGATGAGAAGCAGTGTTCCTCATATAGGCCAATATCATTACTCAATATAGACTATAAGATGTTTATGGCTATATACACAGATAGGATCAAACACTTTCTTCCTTTTTTAATTCACAAAGATCAAACAGGTTTTATTAAAGGAAGAAATACTTCAGATAATATTAAAAGAATACTAACATTAATAGATTATAGCAAACATAAAGTCCTAGATTTAAATGTAATCTCATTAGATATTAATAAAACTTTTGATTTGGTTAACTGGAACTTTCTTTCACTAGTTTTAAAAGAATATAACTTTCCTTCTAATTTTAATAATCTTATCCAAATACTATATGAAAAATCTACTGCATATGTTAAACTGGGATCATATGGATCAGGCCCTATAACAATCAAAAAGGGAACTAAACAATGTTGACCTTTATCACCATTGTTATTTGCATTACTCACAGAACCCTTTGCAAATCAAATCAGATCAAACAATAACATAAAGGACATTTGTATTAATAAAATGTTAAACCTTAAAATCCAACTATTTGCTGATGACATACTATTAACTCTCTCAGATGCAAATGAGTCTTTGAATGCTCTATTTAACTCCATGAATAAATTTCAAAATATTTCAGGCTTAAAATTTAATGAAAACAAAACTAAAATTATGCCCTATAATTGTAAAAAAAATAATATAAACAAAAGATTTTCCAAATATATAGTAACAGAAAGTAAATTATTATATCTGGGAATAAATCTACTCAATGAATTAACAGATTCTCTAATATTTAACTATAATAAAATACTAGACAAAATAGAACAGACAATTGGTTACTGGAATAAATATATCTTTTCAACAGCAGACAGATTATATCTTATTAAAATAATCATATTTCCCAAAATATTATACTTAATACAAAATTTTTCATTGCCACCTCCCAAATATATTATTCAAAGATACAATAAACTAATTTAAAATTTTCTATGGTTTCCAAATAAACACCGTATAGCCTTAAATAAACATTTGCCAGATTGGGAAGATGGTGGAATTAATTTACCGGATATTGATTTATATATTACCTCATCTGTTATTAAAAACATAACACTATGGTTAAATAATTCATACACACCTATGTGGAAACAAGCCCATGAGCAGATTTACATAGAAATCAATTATAATCACATACAAGACAACTTAACAGTAATGCCATCACCCCTTATATGGATGTTAAAAGATTATTTTTTAGGGAAAAGGAATAATATTAATACATTGCCATCAAACTATATAAGCTCTACACTTTCAGTGTTCAAAACATATATAAACAAAATACCAAATATTAATTCTTGGATTTTTCTTATTTTCCCTATAGCTTTTACGCCAAATATTCTAGATACATTCCAAATATCTAAAATAAATATACTTAAAGAAGAAACACTACTCTTTTGGCATCAACTTATAGAGAAAGGGAAAATTCTAACAAAGGAACAGATAATTTATAATTATAATATAAATAAAGACAACTGGCTGTTTTACAAAATCTAAGACATTTTCTTATAAATAAAATAGAACAAATGCAACCTTCAGTTAGACATGAAGCTCCAAAACTCATTGAATACCTTATTCTTATCACAAAACAGCCTTATCAGGGTATAGGTTATTTGTCTAATATCTATAAAATTGTTAAAAAAACAAAACACTATTATGAAAAATCATACTGGGATTATTATACTTTAATAAACAACCATCCTCCAGTTGAAGAAGAAAAAAGTAATATTCTAAAATCTTCCAAATTTTCTACATTATCAAAATACTGGCAATTATTCACTTGGAGATATCTACACAGAAGTTTCTATACACCACATAGGTTAGCCAAAATGTATTCTATTGAAGATTAATGTTGGAGATGCCATACCAAGATAAAAGCAGATTGGCAGCATGTTTTTTATGAATGTATATGTCTCAATATGTACTGGAAATCCATTAACTATTTTTTCAGACTGTTTATAATGATAATTTTCAATTAACAAAGTCTTTAATTTTATTCAACTGTCCTATCCCAAACTGTGTACCAAAAAA
This sequence comes from Protopterus annectens, assembly GCF_019279795.1. Taxonomy (NCBI): domain Eukaryota; kingdom Metazoa; phylum Chordata; order Ceratodontiformes; family Protopteridae; genus Protopterus; species Protopterus annectens. Next base: position 1,060,578,900 of record NC_056728.1, on the reverse strand, counting down.
AGACACTAAAATCCTATGGTCACTGTTGGTAATTTCACGTAAAATCATAACTATACACTGGAAAAATGAGGCTTCGCCTAAGGAATTTGAGACTTTAACAACAACAGTTGCTCACATGGAAATATTAACAGTGAAGAACAGAACTAAAAGATCTACTTCTTACTATTACTCTTGGATGAAAGTACTGGAAATACACGAAAAGTTCAAAGAAGATATATCATCTTATGTTTCTAACTTTATATAATATAGAATTTCAATGTTATTTGCATAGACACCAATGTAAATAGTTATATAATGGTTTGAAGTTAGTAATGTTTTAGAATTGTAAATATGTCATTTATCTTTATTTCATGTAATGTTTAAGACATCTTATTTGAAATAATAAAAAAAAATTAGTGAAAAAAAAAGAATGAGTGAATGTAAAGGAAAGATAGGAATGCCATAACACAAAACCTGTTCTGTGGAACTTTACCAGCAGTTTTTGTGGAATTGCATTACATGACTGTGATAAAAGAACCAGCCATTCTAGCAGTAAATAATGTTACAGCAGCACTTTACAACCCCCACACAATATCATAGCAGGACAAACAGTGGCATATCTGATTAGGGTAGAGGACATACATCCCAACTGTGACTACATTTCAGGGATGTCCCTGATTTTGAAACATATGTTAGCTGTGTCCCTCTGAATCCCCTGAAAAGTACTGACATTAGGCAGAAAGGTGGGGTATTACACCTAATGAATAATGACAATATGTAGGAGTTAGACACCGCTTGCACTTCAGAAAAGGTGTAGTAATCCATATGCACTGGTTCTCTTGAAGTCTCCACTTACTGTCTCTAATATTTTGAAGGTGTACCTCACTTTTACCTACCTTTACCTCACTCTGTTCAAATATGTACCTGAGTGTTTCAGAGGCCTGGCCAAGGCAGAGACACACAGGCATATCAGCTTTTCTGCTGTTACACACTGTGCAAATAGCTTTGGAAGGAGTTCCACAACCATACCCTTATGTAGGAGTACAACACTGAAATACCAAAGGATGTAGCCATGTACTGGTAGAAAACGACTGTAACAATGCCATTGTGCCAGTGCTGAAAAGACCTGTGCATTGCACAGACAGAGAATAACAGCCTAATGTCTGGCTACCATCTGGATAGGTCCATAGTTGGGAGCTATGCAGACAGACTACTTGCCTTGCTAAACTAACAGGTACACAGCAACCATTTAAGTCCAGCAAGATAACATTCACACAATAATACATAATGCTCTCTGTATGTCTGCATCCCCACCCAAATGTACAATATACCTGTGTGTTCAGGGTCTACCAAGGATGTAGGTAGGCATACTCAGTACTGGAACTGTCCAGTTTTCTTGAGCATCCTGTGCTAATGTCAACAATAAAAAAGCACAAACTGTGCAGAAGTGAGTACATTAATATTCACAGTATAGCAGTTCACAAACAGTTCATGTGCCAAATGAATACATCTCAATAACTACTTTTGTATGGCAGTTAATTGTATAAGTAGAAAAGAAACTACATACTCCCATGTATCTTGTGTTAGCATTTGTAGGGGTGAGTACAATTCTACACTGACAACTGTGTACTGGAAGTGGCAACATTCAGGTCTGAGTACAACATTTAAATCACTGGCTACACCCCTAGCTTCAGATATAAGAACTATACCAACCTTCTGACTTAAACAACGGTGTCCACAGCAAACAAGCATGGGCCCCACTTTGGAAAGCTGAAAGGGCTACACCTACCTGACTTAGCAATTTATAGCACTGGGTTGCTATGACAGTGAGTACTGAAATTACCACACAGCAGGCTGCACGCAATTACCAAATGGTGGCCACCAATTGGTGCAAAGGCCATCACATGCACCTGTGCAGATACCTATAAAAGCAGGATGTACATGCTGCCCACACACGCAATCATTCCATTGCAGATATTGAGAGAGAGAGACAGAGACAGAGAGAGAGAGAGAGACACACACACACTCACATCAACATCAACAGAAAAAAAAAGAAAAGACAAAGACACACAGAGCGTAATACTACCAACACATACAAAGGAAAGGTATGTAACAGATATGTATTTACTGGCATGTAATAGATGTTTTTGAAGAGTACTCTACATACTTTGAAACATCCATATGTGGCAGCAGTACGTATCTATGCACAGATGCCCTGCATAACTATTGCCATGGACAAATCAGTGTGTAGCTGTGTGCAATGGGACATAACTGTGACATATGTAGCTCAACATTAAATGTCAAACATCTGATCCATGCTATCTATGTTCTGTACAGTAGTGTGGACAATGGCTGTTTGGGGGAGTAGCACATACAGCTATATAAACATGGATGTGACAGAGTAACACATGCATGATAGTCATATTAACGTGTAGCTTAGCATTGGCAACTGCTGTACCAGGCTAGTATGCTAATCTAGCATTTGCAGCTATATATACACCCTCTAATATTACTGTGTGCTCACAAGTGACACCTGTTCATGTTGCAGCAAGGCCCAACAGGTCAGCCGTGAGGTCCAGGGACTTACAGCAGTGTGGACCTTGTGTGTGTATGGCACACACATATGGAGATATATCTGTGTCAGATATATTAACATCTGTACATGTGCATAGAGCAAGAGACATACTGCAACTGTTTGTGAAGGGTGGACATATATATGTTGGTGAAGGTTGTTATGTGCATATTTGTATGTAGGTTGTAGTGTGTGGCAAACAAGACAGCACACAGTGCTGGTATATGACATGTGGTAGTTAAACGCTGTGGGTGTGATTTGTTAGGTTTGCAGTGTTGCAGCCAGTGAGGCCTGCTAAAGCTACATGGGATGAGAACAGCTTCAATGCATTTCGCACAAGACTGTGCAATATTATTACATAAGTGTATACCTCACAACCTTCGCATAATTGATATTCCCACCATGAAAGGTGGACTGTATATGTACCTATATGTATATCTATATGTACACCAATGGATGTTTATATGTATGTGTATCTATATATATATACATATATATATATGTATATATATATATATATATATATATATATATATATATATATATATATATATATATATATAAAATAGAGAGAGAGAGATAGAGACAGAGTCATATTTACTGTGACAGATGCCTGGTGACAAAGCCATGGCCTCAAGCTCAATGTCAAAAATGCATTGGCATCCCTTTTGGTAAAAACTCAGTACCCATTAACTATCACATAGGTGGTAGTCTACTTAACACCAAAAGTGTGATAAGAGACCATTGGACACAGGTGGACAGTAGTCTCCCCTTTTATAATCACAGTGCCACACTAGTCATGTAATCTGTCTACGTGGCACACCTCATCACAAAAGGTGTGTCATCCAGGGAAAAAGAGGTCAGTGTTCCCCTCTACTCATCACTCATAAAACCCATTATAGAGTAAAATGCCCCTTTTGGTATGTATCTCACAAGACATCTACAGCAACTGGAAAGGCCACAGACATACCTCACAAAGAGTATTACCAGCCTCAAACAGATGCCCTATGCAGACCGTCTCACAAAACCACAGCTAGACTGTGTTGCATACCGCCTACTCAGAGGTGACCTCTGCCTAACATACAAATATGTCAAGCCCAGAGCTGTTGGACATGCTCCAGGTAAACAGATCACAATCCCTACAAGCTACACACTCTAGGAACCTAAACCTTGTCACCTCAATAAACAGAACATGCTGGAGGGATAGATTCCTATCTCAGAGGCATCCCATACTCTGCAACAAACTACCTATCAATAGCAAACAAAGCTCCTCATTAGCACTCGTCATGAATAATCCTGATGATTGGATAGGAGATAGGAAATACACCCCGGGAATCACCTCTGTGGCTCTGCTTGACAGGGGCACATGAAATTAAATGACTTGGGTGTCAAAGGCCAGGGTACCATCTGGCTAGGCTTCTATAGGCCCTAGGGCCAATAGCCTATTACCTACCTATGAACCTATACACACCCACATGTACTTGTTGCAATAATTGCTATGTGAGGTTGACTGAGTGTGATGGTCAATGTGTTGGTGAATGTGTCAAAGTTGTGTATATGTGGGATAGCTTAGTGGGAAACTGTTTCTGTCATGGCATTTTGTGTCCTAGCTCTGATGCCAGCAAAAGATGTGTATGCTATTGCTAGGCAGAAAAAGCAGTATGGCATATGATCTGACATAATTCCTTGGTGTTAACTGGGGTGTGCCATTGTAGGCTAAAGCAGTACATGTATGCTTATTGATTGGTACTGCTGATGAATCCAAATCCCGTATGAACTGTAGTACTACCTGAAGCTTTAGGCCTAAACAGCACAGTATGATGTATGTCCACATTGCTTGGAACCACTGTTTTGTGTGTTCCCTGTAGTCCTCACAGATTACATACCTCAGGCATAAGGTTTTGTAAGTACTGACACACAGTACTGTATGGTACACACGTAAAGCTCATCTGGGTTGCCATACCTTTGTGTCTTGTATGTATGTCTGATGTGTGTGTGGGTATGCCTGTAACATGCCCTCGGTCATATGTGTGTTACAGGATATAAGTGCATATCTAGCAACATGTATAGTCTCGTACAGCAGCATGCTACCTATATTCACGAATGTGCACATATGTTAGGCAGGGGTTTGCCATCAACAACTAGTGTGGTATACTGGTAATACTGTAACTGGACTTTACAATCATTGCAATGGATGACATATTTCTTTATGCATTAGCTTGATATATACCTCCTGTGGCTAGGTGGTGCATTGTGTCACATACAGTGTGCCATGTACTGTTGTATAGTCTTACATAGTGGTTTCTCTTTGTTGCTGTGCAGAGCATGGTATAATATATAGACCGTGCCAGACACGGTCAGGCAGTTGTGGGTTGACCACTGATATGTGGTATTTAAAGTGTATATCCTCTGACAGCCAGTAGGTTGCTATATATGGCAGTTCAGTGATATCCGTACTGTAGAATGTTAAGTGTGCCACAAGACTTGCTCACACATATTGTTTCATTGTCTTCCAGGGTTCATGGCCCACCATCGCAACCCAACCTATAGTCCTGCTGAGGATGAAGGATGAAGTCATAACAACCAGTCTGGTTCAGCACTACACCCTGCTTTTCTCCAAAACCAGCCAGGACCAGCATGAGCGGACTGCACTGTGGCAAGATGTTGTCCATAGGGTAAATGACAAAGGCATGCATAACTGGACATATGAGCAGGTACACCATCACTGCAGTGATTTACTTAGACGTGTCCAGCAGCGTGCGTCTGATGTCTGCAGACAACAGCTTGCCACAGGTGGTGGGGTTACCATCCATCCCCCCTCACCAGAGTGGAGGAGCTTCTCCTGAGCCTGGTGGCTCCTGGCCAACAACAACAGCAGACATGTATCATCATGGAGGCCAGAGCCACCCAGCAAGTTCACATGGACCGTGCAGGTAACATGGCATATCTGTAGACTACTGTTACCTCTACTGGTAGATCATGCATATGTGAGATGTGTACTGTGTAGTTAGAAGATATGGAGTCTGGTGTTGTGCAATACTGATAATTTGGAACATAATCTGTAGGCCTGTGACTGCCAACCGTTGTACTACTGTAAGATTGCAAACCCACAGTAGCAATGCCACAATTGTTGCCACTGACAAACTGTCTCATATCCTTGTAGGTCCCTCTGGTGTGACAGCAAGGCAGCAGACCCATGCTGGTGAGTGTGTTCTACATTTAATATTGCAACTAAAATGTGAATATCATAGGTGAGGTGTAGGCCATGTACACATGTAACACACCTACGCATAATGCATGCTGTGCATGTTTGCTGTGAGAGTACGCACATCTCAGTAATGTGAGTAGCTGCCTCAAACACATGCAATACACAGAGCATCCCAAACAATTGTGGCTACACTGTAGTGAACATTGGATAGGCAGAGTCGATACACATGCACACAACATACACAACTTTGTCATACACAGTACATGTTAATATGCTACACATGGCTATTCAGACACCAGCTGTAAGGTCACACTCCAGTATCCCAAATGTCATCCACATAGCACACAATATACTTGAGGAGTAGAGGCCTATCATGGGGCGGTGCGACACTCTTCAACACACAACACATTCATGTTAGGCAATGCTCCCTATTGGGCACCTTACAAACCCATGTAACAACTGGCTATGAAATGGTGAATGTAGCCATGGTACTGCAGTTCAGGTACAGCATGATAGGTGCTGGTCTGGCAGAGATTAGTAGCCTTGAGTGGCCACATGATGCTGCAAGATGATGGCTCATGGTACTACACCCCATCCAGTTACAGTAACCACAGTACTACACACCTCAATGTTATGTGTGTGCAAACATATGCACCTATACACAATATGCATAGCAATCACCATTTGCACAAAGTGACACACATATGTCTTGTAATGCTATTGAGTGTATAGGTCACATGACACAGATTGGGTATGTGTGATGTTTAATGTTGCAGTTGTGTTGTAGTATGCCATGTCATGGCTGACACTGGCATGTCCACAATATGTTCTACACTCACCATAATCACTGTACAATGGCTATGTTGAGCAATGGTATTCCATCAGGTATACATGCACCACTCATCCTTTGTGTATACATAGCATGCATGAGCTAAACCTGTGTCCACAATTATCTGCTAAAGACACAGCCAGTCTAATCAGAAATAGATATCTATGTGACACACAGATACACATCCAGCCATGGTATGCATACCTGTGAGTGATGGTGCACAGGACATTGAAGAGCTTTCAATATTTGCACAGCAATGTTGAGTCCATGTACACATTGCTTTCCAGGGTGAGGCCAATCACTGAACAACAACACACATGCATCAAAGCCATGTATACTGTTATTAGCAAGGACTGTCTACACTCACACTGCATGCTGTTGAGCAACACATGTCCTGCATGCTGACACGTGTGATATGACTGTTTCTCTTGTGATACTGTACCCCACCATCAACCGCTATTGAGTATGTTCTGGATTGCTGGTGGTGTGTGTATGTGTTTGTGTGTGTGTGTGTGTGTGTGTGTGTGTGTGTGTGTGTGTGTGTGTGTGTGTGTGTGTGTGTATCTGCTTTAGTGAGGAATGTATTTGTGTGCATGTGTGCATGTGTTCATGTGTGCATGTGTGCATGTGTGCATATGTGCATGTGTGCATGTGTTCATGTGTTCATGTGTTCATGTGTTCATGTGTGCATGTGTGCATGTGTTCATGTGTGCATGTATGTGTGCATGTGTTCATGTGTGCATGTCTGCAGGTGTGCATGTGTTCATGTGTGCATCTGTTCATGTGTGCATATGTGCATGTGTTCATGTGTTCATGTGTGCATGTGTTCATGTGTTCATGTGTGCATGTGTTCATGTGTGCATGTGTGCATGTGTTCTGACATCATGTACAGGTCGTAAAGTGTGTTTCCTGTCTTCCTCTCACAGGTGCTGAGGTTGGGCTGGTTCACTGCAGCAGGGAACCTGATGTCACTGACTCAAATAGTGATAATGAGGATAGGTGTGTTGAGGCACAGGCATGTTTGTCAGGGTCTGTCGTTGGGCCACCAATCGACAGTACACAAGTGTCCACCCCATCCATGCACACAGTCATACTGCCAATACATCCCTCATCACCAATGTCCTTAGCTGAGGGACATTGTACAGTCAGCAATGGCCAGGACAGTGTGGTATCTATGGCACATGCATCCCGACCCAGCAGCCATACCAAGATGTTTGGAATGGTACCACATAAGCAGATGTCCACAGGTTCTAATCGGAGCACTGCTGGTCATCATGCCCCTGGCAGACATGCCACAGGTCTTACAACCTCATGCATGTACCAGGCTGTCATGGAGGCACAGGCACGTATGGAATGGTACACCAGACAGGGACTAAGAGCAGAGAGGGCACATAACACCGCTTTAAATGACAGTATCCATGACCTAGCAGGTGCCATCCATAATTACACTGAAATCACTGATAGACATTGGGGTGAGACATTAGATGTCCTCTGCAATGTCATGTCCGTGTGTCAGGACAGTGTGGGATGGTTAAGATGTCAACGTGGACGTATGCCAGCAACATCACCAGCTGGCAGTTGCCGCAGATGTCCCTCAAGTCACAGCCAGTCCCGTAGTGCCAGTACCAGCCCCAGCCATGTTGGGGGTGGACTGTTCATAGACCGTCCTAGAAGACCACATGCACGTGTCTCTGGCCTGTCCCAGCAGGGACCTGGGTCCATAGGTTCATAGGTTCATAGGTTCATACTAGGCTATCTGCCCTAGGGCATTTATAAGCCTAGCCAGTATGTGTTTGGCTTTCGCCACCCATTTTAAATTTATTTTGCTATGCCCTTTTTCAAGGTTAGTATATTGTGCCTCTGTCTAACAGACACAGAAGTGATACCCGGGGTAAACCTATGATCTCCCATCCACTCATCAAGATTCCTCTTGAAGAGAGTCAATGAGGGACTCTGCCTAACCTGGACTGGGATTTTATTCCAGAGTGAAGGGAGCCTCTGGGTTATGAATCTGTCCCTCCAGCATGTCCTATTTATTTCAGTGCTGAGGTTCAAGTCTCGAGCGTAGCTCGATGGGATTTGGTTTTCTGAGGTGCAGCATGTCCATTAATTCCGGGTTGGACATGGCTTTATCGTCAGGCACAGATCGCCTCTGAACAGGCGGTATGCCACTGAGTAGAGCTGGAGTTTCTTTAACCGGGCAGCATATGGCATCTGTTTGAGCCCTTTGATCCTCTTGGTGAGGTACTTTTGGGGTCTTTCCAGTTGCTGCAGGTGTCTGGTAAGGTACATCCCAAAAGGGGCATTGTACTCAATTATGGGCCTGATGAGGGATGAGTAAAGAGGCACGATGACGTCCCCTGATCTAGATGTGAATCCCTTCATGATTAGGTGGGCTATATAAAATGTTTTTCTAACCACTTTGGCCACGTGGTTGTCAAATGAGAGATTGCTATCAACTTGGGTCCCCAGGTCCCTAATTACTTCTTCTGTACTTAATGGATTACCACCTATGTTATAGCTTTACAGTACACATATGTACTTCCAGTGTACATATGTCTGCCTCTGAGGATAGTACCCAGTCTGGCTTAGTACCTGATACTGTCAGTAGCACCCCTGCCAGGCACAGGTACTGTATCCGTGGCCAGAGATGGTGATCTGTAAAGCCTGGCAGGTACAGTCTGTGGCTGTCCCACAAATCCCCGTATATGGCAGCCACATGGTGGAACTGTGTGCATGCAGACACACCCACACATAAACTAGACTCCTAGGGCTAACACATACCCACACACATTACATCAACATTGGCCCATACCAGTACTTTTGGCCCACACACACACACACACACACACACACACACACACACACACACACACACACACACACACATACATGCCGATTGTATGGCTCAATGTAGGCCTCTGGCAAACCAACAACACACCCTGTGCATATGATGAAACCTGTGCCACCTCCTGTCATCTGTAACATTGATGCAGGAACAGGCTAACATGGTGCTGATGCACAGGGTGACTTTATAACTGTATAGCAATGTTAGCATCTTGTCAGCAGTAAAGTTTAATGATATCCTTGAATGTCTAGCTGAGCAGGCATGATGCATTAAAGCTATGATTGTCAATGTAGTATTGTTTACACCAGTGTTAATTCCAATAGTGTATTGTCCGCCCATGTGCCACTTGGCTAATGTGTGTAGTATTGGCAGCATGTGTTAGAGAGTGGACAGTACGTGTGGGATGTGTGCAGCACAGATTTGCAGGTGTACATTTGTGAACATGGTGGAGGTGCACTGTCTGCATGTACCTGCATAGTGGACACATGGGCAGGGTGACATGCCCTGTATTACACAGTGTTCACTCCATAGTTTCTATTGGTGGCCAGTATGCATTGTACTACACACATTTTGGAACTTGAGTACACATGTGTGTATGACATGGTTTGACACTGTGCTGTGGGTGATACTGTTACTATCTGTTATTGGTTTGCATTCTGGTAGTATACATAACCTCAACAGCCTGACCATAAACAATCATTAGATGATGTCTTGACAACTGACACACAGATGTAGGACACACAGTAACATTTGGATCCTTCAGGTACTATACTATGCCAGTAACCAGTTATATTCACCTGCAACCATTCCTGGGACCACTCCTGTTTGGCATATAGCATCTTAGGTACAAGCAAACACGGTATTGATATGTCCGTCCACGTCTGGAAATGCATACTGTGGCCTATAATGCATTCTCCAGATGACACACGCATCCTCCACAAGGGTATCATGCAGACAGATACCTGCTGTCAAACCCATGCTGTAAAGCTATAAGCCAACTAAAGCATAGTCATCCACCTTTACAACACATAGTATTCCCACAGTACCACATAGGTAGTAGCCCCCAACATGTTGAACAGGTACCAATGTGTACATACAGCCAAGTGTTACGTCATCTCTCCTTTGGTAATCACATTTCCAAAGGTATTTTGAAATCCCTCGGTGGATCACATAAGCAATAAGGGGTCTGCATGCATATCCACAAAGGTTGTTGTACACCTATAATGAATAGCCATAATTGACAGACTTTGCTGCATTTGAACAGGTCTGAAATATACCTCAGGCATAAACCCTCACTCACATTATTCAATAGAAACCGTAATGAGTGTGTCTGACACGAATGACCTAGGCCAGGGATCACTACAGTGGCTGGGCTTCTCACAAGCATACAGATGTGACCTAAGGTCTGGAAAGTGGCAGCACACTCTGGCAAAGATAACAGATGTGTTCATGGAGAAAGCAGGGTTCCCACCTATGAAATAATTGAGGTCATATGTATATGTACTTGGCACACCGCTACCTGATGTGCAATGCACATACTGTTGTCATTGTGATATGTCATACAGTAGTAAAAGCAAAACCCACAACCCATTGACTAACTGTGTCACACATATAGTGCACACACACTCACCAAGTGCAGAATTCAAACCCCTACCTAACGACTTTAGGATACTAGAGCAGTACACATTAATATGACGTACTATACACATTACTGAGAGCTCTCCTTTCCACAGGTATATTTGTAGGATGGTGACATCATCAGACTTAAAGATAAGTATACCACTTTTAAGGTGTTTTAGTAGTCTCCAAAAAGGTTGTTTTTCTCCAAGGAGATACACACACACTCTCTAATACAGTTGTCAAGTGCAGGATTCAAACCTCTACCTAACTACTTTTTGAGACTAGAGCAATATACATTTACATGACACGCTAGACACATTACTGGGAGTTTTCTTTTCCACAGGTATATTTGTAGGATGGTGACATCATCAGACTTGACAAAAATAAGTATACCACTTTTAAGGTGGTTTAGTAGTCTCCAAAAAGGCTGCTCTTCTCCAAGGAAATACACGCACGCTCTAATACAGTTGTTAAGTGTGAGATTCAAACCCCTATCTAACTACTTTATGACATTAGAGCAATATGCATTTACATGACACACTATGCACATTACTGGGAATTCTTTTTTCCACAGGTATATTTGTAGGATGGTGACATCATCAGACTTGACAAAGATAAGTATACCACTTTTAAGGTGGTTTAGTAGTCTCCAAAAAGGTTGCTCCTCTCCAAAGAGATACACACGCTCTCATACATTTGTCAAGTGCAAGATTCAAACCCCTACCTACCTACTTTATGATACTAGAGCAGTACGCATTTACACAACACACTATACACATTTCTGGGAAGTCTTCTTTCCACAGGTATATTTGTAGGATGGTGACATCATCAGACTAGACAAAGTGGGTTACATTAGGTGACATTAGGTGGGCTACATAGAAGGAATTTCTAAACAGTTTGGCAATGTGATCATCAAAGGAGAGTTTACTATCTACCTGGGTCCCCAGGGCCAGAATTCCATTCTCCGTACATACTGGATTACCACCTATGTGGTAATTTGTGTGCACTTTGTTTTATTCAAAGGGGGATGACTATGCATTCTTTGGCATTCTGCTTGAGGGCATTGTTCTGACACCAGGTATCTGTCTCTGTAAGACCCTTCTGGAGAATGTCTGTGTCAGCCATAGAGTTGATTATGGACCACAGTTAGCAGTCATCTGCAAACTTTTTCAGCCATACTCCTCCCGTGCTTGCCTGTACCTCTGAGCAGTATCTACTGAACAGGTGGGGTCCCAGGACCAAGACTTGTGGGATGCCATTTGTGACTGGTTTAGAGTTGGGCATGGCACCCACAACTCTGAACATGTGTGTTTGATCTGTGAGCCAGTTGGCCACCCATCCTGTGACATAGCTGTTAATGTTCAAGCTGGTAAGCTTGTCCATGATGCCAGAGTGGAGAATTGTGTTGAAAGGCCTTAGTGAGGTCCAGGTGGGCTGTGTGGACTACTTTCTCCTCCATCTATGTCATTGGTAACTGTTTCAAATAAGTCAACTAGGTTTAGGAGGCAGGATCTGCCTTTAACAAAGCCAAGTTGGGTAGAGTCTAGTGTCTGGAGGTCCCCAATGTCTCTGTTTATGGGTTCCATGATAATTTGCTCCATAGCTTTGCAGACCAGGCTGAATAGGCCTATAGGGCAATGGTTTCCAGGTTTTGTTGTGGCACCCCCTTTGTGGAGCTGGATGACTGTTGGTGTTTGCCATTCTTTGGGTACATAGCCTGTGTTAAGGTTGAGTCTGGACAGTGAATGTAGGTGAGGGTGTAGTTCCTTTTGGGGCTGGTGTAAGACACAGCCTGGGACACCATCCAGTCCCATTGATGCTGTGTTCTTAGCTTTGGAGAGGGTTGTTTTTACCTGCATGTCCATGAAGTCTGGGGCTCTGCATTCTTCTGGGATGGACACAGGCCCTTTTGGGGGTGATGGGGGGAGTTTGCACTGAACTTGTCCCCCAGGATGTGAGCAATGTAAGTTGGTTCAGTGTATTTCTTGCCATTTTGCAGTAGCTGACAGCATATTTGGAAGTTGCCACCTAAATGTTTGGTATAGCTAACAAAGGCTTTGTGGTTGTTATTCTTACATTCCTTGGCAATTTGTCTTTAGAAACTGGCCTTGGATTATTTTATGAGCAATCATTGTTTCTTCCTAATAATGATCAGTGATGCCTTTCCTTTTGTGAAGTTTGCTCTATCATGTGTTCGTTTCCTCCTTCAATTGTATAGCTTATTTATGGGCGACGACCACCAGACTGTTTTTTTATTTTTGGAGGAGTGCATCTTGATTTTATTTGGGATGTCTCGATCCATGCATCCCTGTAGATGCTCATAGAATGCACTTGTAAATGATTTGGCAGATTGTATAGCATTATCCTATAGCAAGGGGGCTTTGGAACTTTCCACTTTGGTCTTGGGAAGTGTGCAGTTTGCTTTTGAAAATGTCTTCACAGTGGTTTCCTTGACTGGGGGGGGGGTGTGGATGTCCAGTGTGATTACTTTATGATCTGATATTACCACCAAGGGGTTTATCTCTGTTGTGGAACATTGGTACCTCATGTTGGTGATGATCAGGTCCAGTATGTTGTCACCTCTAGTGGGTGTAGTGACTAGCTGTTCCAGGGCATTTGAGTTTTTAAACTCTAGGAAACATTGGGCAAGGACATTGTACATGAGTAATTCTCCCACTCAATGTTTGGGTCGTGGTAATCTCCTCATATAATGGTGTTGGATAAGACCTTTATATTTTCCACTGTTCTCAGGAATACTGAGTGAGGTTCCTGAGACAAGGTAGGTGATCTGTAGCAGGCTACAATCTGATAAGCAGCTTTGCCCAATGTTAGTTGCACTTGCATGGTCTCCAAGGCCTCATGCTGTGCCACTAACCTGAATGTGTGGATAAACCCCTTCCTTTTGTATTTCACTCGTGGTTTTGGAGCCGAAGATCAGAGGGATTGTGAGTGTTTTACGTGGAGCATGTCCAACAGCTCTGTGTTTGACATAGCTTTGTATGTTAGGCAGAGATCACCTCTGAGTAGGCAATATGCGAGAGAGTACAGCTGGAGCATTTTGAGATGGTCTGTGTATGGCATGTATTTCAGGCCACTAATGCTCTTTGTGAGGTATTTCTGCAGGCTTTACAGTTGTTGTAGATGTCTTATGAGGTACATAGCAAAAGGGGCGTTGTACTCTATTATGGATCTAGTGAGTGATGAGTAGAGGGGAACAGTGTCCTCTTCTATTCTGCATGAGACACCTTTTCTGATGAGGTGTGCCACATAGAAGGATTTCCTGACTACTGTGGGGATGTTATTATCACAGGTATGTCCACTGTCCCCCTGTGACCCAAGGTCTCTTATCACACTTTCATTGTTAAGTATACTACCGCCTATGTTGTAGTTCATGGCTACAGAGTTTTTACCAAAGGGGATGACAATGCACTTTTTTGCATTGAGCTTGAGGCCATGGCTTTGACACTAGGCATCTGTCTCAGTGAGGCCCTTTTGTAGGATGTCCACATCTTTAGTATTTACAATTATGGCTCCTAGTTTGCAGTCATCTGGAAACTTCATTAGCCATAGACCTTCCATGTTAAAGTTTACTTCAAGGAAGTAGATACTAAACAGCAAAGGACCCAGGACTGAACCCTGTGTTACTGCACTCATCACTGGTCCAAAGTCATACTTGGAGTCTGCTACTTTCACAGTGTGTGTTCTGTCAGTGAGCCAGTTGGCAACCCATCTTGTGACATAGCAATTTATACCTAGTTTAGTGGGTTTATCTATGATTCCAGAGTGGGGGATGGTATTGAAAGCTGTGGCAAGATCTACATAGGCTGTGCGAACCACCTTACCCTTGTCTACAGTTCTGGTGACTGCTTCAATGTCATCTATCAGGTTTAGGAGACATAATCTGCATTTTACAAACCCAACATGGTTGTGGTCCAGAGTTTGGAGATTACCAATGTCTTTTTTTATAAGTTGTATGATGATACATTCCATGGCCTTGCAGATCAGGCTCATCAGGCTAATGGGGCGCTAGTTCCTGGGGTCCGTGGTGTCTCCACCCTTGTGTTGTGGGATAACCGTCACTGTGCACCATTCAGCAGGCACAAAGCCTGAGGTGAGACTATGACTGAACATGGTACGTTGGTGTGGTGCCTGTTCGTTCTGTAGTTTGTGTAGAACACAGCCCGTGAAGTTATCTGGTCCCATGGATGCTGTGATACTGGCTTTGGAGAGTGTTTTTTACCTGTGCAGCTGTGATGACAGCAACTTTGCAGTCTTCCATTATAGAGATGTGCTGTTTCATGGGTGAGAGGGGGGTAAAGTTAGCACTGATCCTATCTGCCAGGATGTTGGCAATATCAGTTGGGTCTGTATATTTAGTACCATTGAGCTGTAACTTAGAGCAGATCTGAGTGTTGTCATGACATGGACCTGTCTGTTGTGCAGAGATCTCCTGAGTAGACAGTATGCAACAGAGTACAGATTGAGTTAAATTCAGTCTTGTTGCATGGGGCAACTATTTGAGGCCAGTAATCCCCTTGTTGAGGTACTTCAGTGGTCTTTCCAGCTGCTGAAAGTGCCTAGTCAGATTCATCGCAAGTGTGTTGTGGTACTCTCTGACGGGTCTAATGACTGATGAGTAGAGGGAACCTTTTTTGACCTACATGTAAAGACCTTGGCAGTTTGTGGGAACACATAGCATTATTTTCTAACCACTTTCTGAATGTGTTTCTGGAAGTAGAGATGACTATCCACATGTGTCAATAGATCCCTTATTATAACCTCCATATTTAGGTTGTTGGCACCTATGTGGTATTTGTATGACTGTAACTCGAGGCCATAATTTTGACATCACATCTGTCTGACTGAGACCCTTTTTAAGGATGTCTCTGTTGTCCCAAACATCGATTATTACAACTTTTTTGCAGATATCCACAAACTTTGCTAAACATAGCCCTCGTGTGTTTGACTGAATTTTTGAAAAGTATACACCAGACAGGAGGAGTCCCAGGACTGAGCCATGGGGGACAGCAGTTGTTACCAGCTTGATCAGGAGACCACAAATCTTACCTTGTGTGATCTATCTGTGCTCCAGTTGGCAATCCATCAGATGACATACATATTTATGCACAAGTTGTTGATTTTGTGGATGCAACATGTGTCTGGGATGTTGGCAAAGGGCTTTTCAAGGTCTATGTGGGACGTGTGTAGCTCATTTCATTGATGTATGTCCTGGGTGACTGCCTTGAAAACAGTCTAGCAGGTTTGGGAACCATGATTTGCCCCTGACCAAACCAAAATTGGTAGGGTTGGATGTTTGTAGGCTCCCAATAGCTCTGTCTATGAGTTCCATCATGATGGACTCCATGGCCTTGCAGATCAGGCTTAAGAGGCTTATAAGGCAATAGTTTCCATGGTCTGTTGTGCACCAACACTTGTGGAGTGTGCCAAACGTTGCTGTAACACATTCAACAGTTTCATATCCTGTACAGACGGTGAAGCTCAACAGACTGTTCAGGTGCAGGGTCTGATTGTTCTGGAATTTACTTACGACACAGCTAGGGAAACAATATAATCTCATAGACGCCATGTTTTCAGGTTTGGAAGGAGCTGTTTACCCATTCTATATGTGATATCTGTGCTTTCACAATCTCCAGGTATGATGATAGGGCCTTTTGTCAGTGAGAGGGGGGTATGTATGTATGAGCCTGTCTGACAGGATGTTGGCAATGTCAGTCATTTACAGTTTGCACTGACTCAGGACATATATGATTGTACATTGCGATTTATGACATAGTGGAAGGAAGCGTCATGGTTCTCTATGGACTCCTTCACAGATTCTTTTGCCAGAACATGGATTGGATAATGTTTGGCGTGCACATTGTTTATTCATGATACTGATTGCAGGTTTATTGATCTTCTTTGCTTTTTCACTTTCTGTGAACAACTTAAGTATTTGTGGTACATAGTTTGATTATGACAGGGTTCCAATATATTATATGTGTCTGTTTTCATATAACTGTGTGCACAAGGCAGGATTGGTGAATAGTGACATGTTCCTGGGGTAAAACATGCAACTGCCAGATATGTGTGGCCCACTGCTGTACTCAGACATGGCCTAATTGAGTGAGCATGCCCAATATGACCTTTCAGTATGTTGTTGCCTGACATTTGCTTTGTTTATTTAAGTGTGTGAGAATGCCCAGTATGACCTTTCAGTATGTTGCTGACTGAAATCCACTACATTTGTTGAAGTGTGTGAGCACGCCCGGTATAGACATTTATACTATATGTGAGTGGAAAATCAAGTTGTATTTTTACTGCAGGGCTCACCTTTGTGTCATAAATCAACAGTGATCATGCTGTGCCTGCAGGGCTTCCATGAGACACTTTGCATAGACTTATCAACATTTCTACATACAGGGGGGACAGCTATTCTTTGTACATTTCTACCCGGGGGCACACCTGATTGTTACTGTGGGTGTACATAGGATGAGGGGTTCACCTGACACTTATACACATTTGCTAGGCCTGTACTGCTATGTAAGGTACACCATTTCAGTCTGTACTGTTGCCTATCGTACTAGCTTGAGACATACTACGGTACTACAGATCTTAGCGTCCAATGTCACGTATATTAGATTGTGACTTCATAGCCTAGCCAACCCACATCACACTGCCTGGCCTGCTGTTCTGTGTCTGCATAGGCCTGTGGGGGAGGTAACACATATGCCTCTTTAGGGGCATGATACAGCATTTCTTTGTGTTTGCATTAGTGTACAATTGTCCTGCTGTGTCTGTGCCAGTGAAATGCTGTCATGGCTTAGTGGTTTGTGACTATAGTGTACACTATCCTGGGTTCAAGCCCTGTCACTGCTTTTTATTTTCATGCTGGGCAGATCAGACTGCTTAAGGAACAGTAAAGCAAATATGAGCATGTTTACCTGACTTTGCTCAATTTTGACCGACTTTGCACCACCTTGCCCAACATTGCTCAACGTTGCCCGACATTGCGCTAGTTAGCACGGGCAATTTTGTTTACATATACTAAATAGTGGTAAAAGCTGCTTAGCACTGCTTTATATTGCTTAAAACATGGCAATCATGCCTCAGGTGGTGCTGCAGGGCTGCCTATGTTGGATGCACATAGTGCACTCCCTATATATGTTTGAAAACAGGTAGTGTCAAGTTAGGCATCCCTTTTATTTTATGTGCGAGTCAGAGAGAGGTATCATTTCCAGGGTTCCTACTGAATCAATGTATGTGCTATGCATTGCCTCTTTGCCAAGGCCAAGGCATACTGGGCATGCCTCCTTCTGCCTACTGGGGCAGGCTCAGGTTGTTCCTCCACCAAGTCACGCTCTGCCTGTGATGGCTTTGGCAATGGTGGGGGGCTATTTGGCCCTGCCCCATGCTGTTCCTGCTACAGCTGTTTTTGCAGGATCATATTGTGTAGCATGGCACATACCATGACAATTTGGGTACATGTAGTTGGTGAGTACGCAAGGCTCCACCAGATGTGTCCAGGCACCGGAACCGTGATATGAGCATCCCAAACACATGCTCGATTACATTTCGTCTTTGTGCGTGTGCCTCATTATGGAGTTCTTGTTCAGGTGTGTGTGCATTTCTGATGGGTGTCATCAGCCACGGCTCCAGTGCATATCCAGCATCCCCCACTAGGTGACCGTTAGGGATGTCCCCACTGGCAAATGTCTGGTATAGCTGCATCAGATGCCAGATATGGGAATCGTGGTAGCTTCCAGGGCAGCCAGCACACACATTCAGTATTATGCCCTTGGCATCGCACATGACCTGGCAGTTAATGGAGGGGAAGCCCTTGCGGTTGATGTAGGCCCTACCCCGCTCACTGGCTGGTGCTTTGATGTGTATGTGCATGCAGTCTATTGCACCCACTACCTCAGGGTATTCTGCTATTTGCTGGAAAAGACGCATATTGCTGGCCAATGCCTCACGGGAATTGGGGGAATATACATAATCACCGACATGTGCTGACATGGCATTCAGGAACTGCTGCAGTACCCTGTATGCTGATGCCTGTGAAATCCCCATCATATCACCAGTTGGTCTCTGGAAGGTACCTGTTGCTAGTATTCTTAGGCCAACACATACCTTGGTTTCCACTGGGATGGGTTCCCCTCTGTTGGTTCTCTGTGTGAGGCATGGCCTGCACAGCTCAACAATTTGCTGCAGGAGGTCTCTGTCCACTCTATACCGCTCCACTATCTCCAGCTCATGTAGCCCCTGGTAGGTTACCCTGGGTCTGTACACTCTTCTCCGTCTCCTCACTGCGGGTTGCACAGCAGCATTTGCAATGGCACCACCCTCAGCATCTTGCACATGTTGGCTTATAACAGCAATGGCAGCCCCTAACATTTTTTTGTCTGAGTTAAGCTTTTTAAGTTTGCACTCTTTGTATACTGCAGTGTTGCAGTGTTTTTGAGAAAAACATGGGGGAATGTTGTTTGCAGAGCTTTAAGTGTTGGGCTGGGATAATGTACTGCCTGTGTAATTGTTCTCCTTGCTTAACTTCTTACTACTTCTTTTCTTTCCTTTTCCCTTTCTGTTTCCACAAGGGGCAGCGCCACGCAAACAAGTGCAAGCACACACACACGAGCACACATGCGGGCACACAGGCTTACACAGGATTAGACGGGTGCACATGCACGCATACAGGCTTACACAGGCTTAGACAGATGCACACGCGCACGCACACATGCTTACAGATGCGCACATGCACACACACGGTTTAAGCACATTTGCAAGAAATTTCAGATATATCCACGGCGTACACCTTCGGTTTCTGGGTTTCAGCTAGGACAACTGTAGACACGCCTTTTGCAATCCTGAGCAATTCATGTGTAACACAAGCTACTCTGCTCCAATAAGCTTACACCCCCTCATGATGTCACCTATCTTCTACTCTACTACTCCCGTACTTCTACACTTACACTCTAGGGACATGGCTCACATGCCAGGGAAAATTGGGATTCACTATCCTTATCCTCATTTGCATAGGATTGCCTACTAATGCTTGGTTACATCTCTCAAACTGAGCTTCCCCCCTTAGCAACCACTACTAAGTAGCCATGTTGTCTTCAGCCTGCCCTTCACCTGCATGGCAGAATAAGCTTTTTATTAAAAATGCCTATTTTTGCTATTTTTTAATTATTTTCTGTTTTTTAAAGCGCCGCACGTTTGAGCGGCGCTGAGCTATGCTTAAACATGGAGATCAGGGAAAAAAAATAAAAATGAATTTTTATTAATTTTCAACCTATAAAAATGCCAATGGCCTTATATTTGGCCATTGGCATGCTTCCTCAACTGGATGTATCCTTTATTTGGAGCTGTCATAGCTCCATTTAACTATTTGCAGAACGGTACTCCATTGCCAACGGAGCACATTTCTGCAAATAACACTGCTCTTCCACGGACAGGTTAGTGGTTCATGGATCGCAAATTTACCTCATTTGCATACATTTCAGCAGCAAATGAGGTAATTTGCATACCATAACACTGTCTGTGCAAGAGTAGTTTTAGGAGCTCTCATGTACACACCTGCCGGCTATTGCTGAATCGCTCGGCAGACATATTGCCTGTCTGATGTCTTACACTACTCTTAGACTCTGTGCAAGCCTTCATGAATCCGGCCCATTGTCTACCACACAGTCGTGTGCAATACATCTCTGTCATACAACACTATGCAATGGCCTTCTGAATACTGTGAAAGACATATATTATACTGTTAACATGATAAAAATATGATACTATAACTGTAACATGTTTGCTGAAAGTATATCAGCAATATCTACCATACAATACAGGTGTTATTTAAATATATTTATCAGACAGTATGACCAATAAGGCATTTTTATACTTTATATAATATAAATAACTGACTACAGTCAGGATCGTGCAACATTACAAACGTACTATTATCAATATCTTTTAATATTACTAGAAGGACATGTGTGGGGCAATGTGTCCATCACAGAGCATCTTACTTTACTAGAGTGCATTACATATCATGCAAAACACAATTTGTCCAAGAAAATGCTGTTACTTATTCAAATATGAAACAGCCACCCCAATGCAAGAACAACAAATAGGTGTAAAAGCAGAACATATATATAATGATTTATCAAGACAAGCATGGCATGGCAGTTGTAGAATAGTGCATGTATGTTGTACGTTTTAGAAGCATTTCAAGGACAGCATGTGCATATAAATAGCAGGCATGTGCTAGCTTCAGTGCCATTTTGAGAGTCCAACCAGAGAGTGAGCATGTATGAGTGTAGTAGCTAGTTTGTTAATAAGTTTATCTAAGTTAAAGTTATTAAGCCTTAATTCTGATGTGTTTGTACATAATAAAACTGCTTGAACAAAACCCATGAATGCTCATCTGTTTTATTCTGACTGGATGAGTGATATGGTGTCAGAACCAGGATTCCAGAGATTGCTTTACAGAGCTGCAAGGTGCAAAGTTAACAGTGAAGGTAAACTAAGAGAACTGAATACAAAAAAGGGCCAGAAATAAACTGAAGGTAATGAAAACTTGCACAAATTATTTATTTTTATAAAAAAAAAAGATAAAATGGAGCATTGCAAGGGTACAAACCACATTATTAAAGAAGTGAGAGGCACAAAAGTGTATTAATTAAACAAAATGTTTAAAATTAAGATATTTGATAAAACAATTATCAGAAAAGCACATAAAGGGTTTGGAATTACCTTGGAATTACAAAATGGGCATGTTTAAAGTAAAACTAGCATGTTTAGAGGAAAACGAGCCCAAGAAAGGTATAATGGGCATTGAAAAAGATTAAACAAGCAAAACGAATGTAATAAAGGGCAAAAACGGCACATTAGGCATAAATAAAGCAAGGTGACTGCATGTTTTTGGCGAAGTGCTATGTTTTGGCATAAACTAGTGATTTGCATTCACTGAAGCTGTTAAGAACATAACTAGAATTATTCAAAGTATCTCAAAGTGTGTAAAAGTGCTTACAGTGTATGCTTATTACTGTGCGTTTATTCTGAAGAGTTTATTTGTGTGCAGAGTGCAACAATTTCATAAACTGAAGTCAAAATACAGTCAGTTTGAAAAGTTTCTCATGCTGGGTGTGTCTATTTGCAGAGTGCTGCCATTACAGAGTTTCTTAGAGTGTAACGAGTTATTTAGCAAAGCACTGCCATTCTGGAAAGATTTCAGTGTGCTGTGTTCTGCTTATTCACAAAGTTCAGTTACTTTGAAATGTTTTTTACTCTGAGCTTCTTCTGCCCAGTTTATTGGCACAGTGCAGTTATTTTTAATTATACAATGACCCCCCATTAATATTCCAAAATGTGCACTCTGATTGGCCAGCGTGCCCATTGTAAATCCCACAATATAGCAACGGAAAAAGGTCCGATGACCAGGACTTTTTTCCATTGGCATAAAGTGTCCAAAACCTTTTTCTTTTTAATAAAAAAAAAAAAAAAAAAAAAAACGGACCAACAGAGACTTTCTTTTCTCCATTGCTTCTGTTTTAAAGCATTGACGTACTGGGTATGCATAGGAACATAAGTCCCATAAGCATGTGCATTACATCAACACAAGGAAGCAGTATACCACCCCCGGCAGAAGAACAGTAATGCGCCATTATACAAAGACATTATTTAAGAAAACCAAGTATTTTTTTTTCTTAAATAATGTCATTGTATAATAGCAATAACCAACTCCGTGGTTGTGGTATATTGAAATTTACCCACAGTTGGCTTTATTTAATCACGAGGGCAAAGCCATGGGTAAATCTTCAATATACCACACCACATCGTCGGTTATTGCTTAAATGTTTCTTACATTGATAAGAGGTGATTTCTTACAGTACAGTAATTTCAACAGTATTCTTGTGCTCAGGAGACTTATTTTGCAAAGTTCGACTATTCAGAGGCTTGTTGTGCTATTGGGCATAGTTACAAATACTGGCATACATTTCTGGCATATGTATATATGTGTGTGTTCATGCATACTTGCAAAAGCCTCACTCATATGTGTTAATATGGCAGATGGATTTCAAAAACCATCACCACTTGTATTTGATCAGAATATTGCAGAGAACTGGAGAATGTTTGAGCAAGAGCACAGTATTTTTTATAAAAGCAGCTTACTCTGACAAAGATGCATGCACCAGGCAATTCATTTTGCTAAACCTAGCTGGGTCAGAGGCCATTGAAAAAGAGTGTTAATTTGTGTATTCAGCAGAAGTATATGAAGAAGAAGGTGAAAACTGGCATGTCATTGTACAGGCTGAATCAAGGAAAGACCCTGAGTGTTTGAAATGCAAATTCAGGGAAATGTGCAACTCCCAGAAAAATGTTACATTAGAGAGTTATTTGTTTTACACAAGAGATCAAAAGCAAGGTGAAACTTTTGCAGCTTATATTACTGACTTGAGAAACAAATCTAAGACATGTAGGTTAGGTGACTTAAAGGATGATTTAATAAAGGACAGACTTCTGTGTGGTATTAATAGTGCTGCAGTGAGAAAGATTTTGCCTCATGATATTGAGTTAATGCTGAGCAAAGCTATTGAGATTTGTCAAATCCATGAAGTTACAGAAAGGCATACAAGTATGCTTGCAAGTGATAAGAGCATGGTTTCAGCAGGCTCCAGAGCAAATGTAGACAGCAAGCAGCACATTGCTAGCAGAAGTAGGCCTAAGCACATGGCACCGGCCAACCCTGCAGGCTCCCCACGTAAAACACATAGTTTTCCAATAAGTTCTAAGAGAAGGACATGCTCAGTGCAGTACAAGGGTGAGTCAGCAAAACCCAAATCATGCTTTATTGGTAACTGTCAGAAATGTGCTGTAAATCATAAGTCGAAAAGAGAAAAATGCTTTGCATTTGGTCAGCAATGCCACAGGTGTAAAAAATGGAACCATTTTCAAAAGTTTTGCAAATCAAGTAAACCTCACACAGGTATAAAGAAAGGTCACTTAAGAAAGCAAGTTGATCACACAGAGAGCTGCAATCCTACTTTATACGTAGATGGTGTATTAGTAATTGGTGAAAAGGTTTGATGCAATAAATTTGTTAGCAAATAATGAAGTATTTTGTACTGTCAAGATCAATGGTAAATCACTGAGCTCAAAGTAGGCACTGGTTCAAAGTATAATGTTATGTCAGCAGACACTGCTGCTAAGGTGAAAGCTGATGCTGATGAGCAACTTAATGTGGACAGTCATGTGAAACTTGTTACTTATGGAGGTGAAGAATTTCAAACTGAAGACTCAGTAGTACTTTCATGTTATTTGGCTAGGAACTGCTACAGTTTACTATTTTATGCAGTCTGAAGACATTTGCAGTCATTACTGGGTCTCAGAGACAGTTTGAGAATGAATCTTTCTTTTACCAAAGAAGTTCATCGTATAAGCACATACCCTTGTTTCAATTTTACTGAAGTTATTTTCTCAGAATATGCAGATGTTTTTGATGACAAATTGGGCAAACTTCCAGTTGTGTATTATGTGAAATTAGAGCCAGAAGTAAGTTCAGTAGTCAGACTGGCAAGAAAATCCCCGACAGCTATGCAGAATCAAGTCAAAGCTCCTTTGGATAAAATGGTGCAGCAAGGTGTAATTTGTCCAGTTGCAGAACCACCTTAATGGGTGTCGTCCATGGTAGCAGCCCAGAAAAAAGGCTCAGATGAAATCAGAATATGCATTGATCCAAGAGACCTGAATAAAGCATTAAATAGACCACATCATCATATCTGTACAGTCAAGGAAGTTGCAGCCCTAATACCAAAAGCCACTGATTTTTCTGTCTTGGATGCAAAAAGTTCATTTTGACAAATGATGCTTGATTGCAAATCTTCACTACTGACTAATTTCAGTACCCCATTTGGAAGATACAGAGTCCTCAGGAGGCCATTTGGAATAAATTCTCCAAGTGAAGTCTTTTAGCATGCAATGGAGCAAATTTTTTTCAGGTTATCCTTATGCCACAATATTAGATGATTTTTTGGTTGGAGACAATGGTGAACCAGAGCATGACAGAAATGTTAGAAGAGTTCTAGATAGAGTGTGTGAAGTGAACTTAAAGATCTGAAGTGCAAATTCAGACTATCAGAAGTTACATATGTAGGTCATTTATTTACCAGCACTGGCTTGTGATCAGACCCATCCAAACAGCCATTCTTGAGTTGACAGCACTTGATAATCTTCAAGCTCTACAATGTTTTATTGGTATAGTCAACTATTTAGGCAAGTTTATACCAGAATTCAGCAAATTGCCAGTGCCTTTGAGAGAGTTGACATGCAATATGGTTACATGGTCCTGGCTGGAACACCACCAGAGAGCATTTGAAGACCTTAAGCAGAAAATTGCTACGCCAAATACATTAAGATACTATGATGTCAATAAACCAGTAAACCTTTCCTGTGATGCTTCATAATTTGGTCTTGGTGCAGTTATTCTTCAAGAAGGCAGACCAGTAGCCTGTGCATCTAGATCTCTTATCCAAATTGAAATGCAATATGCTCAAATTGAGAAAGAACTTTTGGCTATCATATTTGCATGTTCAAAATTGTATGATTATATCTATGGTCAAGCTATTCAGACTGAAACTGATCACCAGCTTCTATTCACTATTTTAAAGAAGCCTATGCATTCAGTTCCAGCGAGATTACAAAGAATGATGCTCAGACTGTAAAAGTGGAACTTCAAACTGGTCTATACAAAAGACAAACTTCTTTATCTGGCTGATACCTTATCCAGATCACCCAGAAATACAGCAGAACAGCTTAATGCAGAGAATTTTGACTTTGGCATCATGGAAGTGCATAATATTTTTACCACGAGACTTGATGAGCTGAGAGATCGTTCAAAGACTGACCCAATTTTGCAAAAGTTTAACCACTACATTAATGTTGGATGGCCATGAAAGCAATTTAGTATACCACTTGAAGTACAAACTTGTTCTCTTTACAGAGATGAGATATTGATGGAAGATGGCATTATTTTCAAAGGTCCTAAAATTGCTGTTCCTGATTCCTTACAACATGAATATATCCAGATTTTGTATTGTGGTCACCCAGGTTCTGAATCTAGCAAAAGAAGGGGGAGAGAGAGCTAGTATTTTGGACTTCTCTACCAAAATACATTGATAAAGCACTTTCTTCTTGTTCAGTATGCAATAGTACTAAACCACATTTGCAAAAAGAACCACTTCAGCTAAGTCAAGTTCCTGAACTACCTTGGTCAACAGTAGCCACTGATATATTTGAGTGGAACAATCAGCATTATTTAGTATTGGTAGACTCTTATTCAAACTGTTTTGAGATTGATTTACTCCCTAATCTAACATCCACTGCTGTTATCACCAAGTTGACATCATTTTTCAGTCCATGGTTGTCCACGCAAAATTATTTCTGACAATGGTACCCAATTTACAAGTCAGTTGTTTCAGAAATTGGGAAAAAAGAATGGGACTTTGTACCTGTTACTAGTAGTCCAGAGTATCCACAGTCAAATGGACTAGCTGAATGTGCAGTACACAGTGCAAAGCAATTACTACAGAAGTCAAAACCTGATAATACCAGTGTCAATTTGAATTTTACTCAGTCTCAGAAACATACCCCATGTTGATATACTTGGCTCACCCGCTCTGAGTCTTCCATCTAGGCAAACCAGAACAACATTGCCTATCAGTTCCAGTTTGTTGAGGCATAACGCTAAGAACAACAGAGCAATCAAAGCCCAACTATTCAGAAAGGGTTCTTTCCAGAGGTCCAGCAAAGATACATCGAGCAGATTTCTTCATCCATTGAAAGAAGGAGAGATGGTGAGGATACAAACATCAAAAGGTTTTGATTGGATTGGTCAAGTAACAGGTATATGTGCCGAACCAAGATCCTACTTCGTATAATTTGAGGGTGTGCAGTACAGGAGAAATCGCAGATATCTTCCTCCTGTATCAGAATTAATATCACATTGTTCCTATGATACAGACTCCAGATCTCAGAGCAATCCAGACAATGTTCCTGTTGCAGAACATGTCTTAAATTCTACTTCCATTCCTGTTAATGTTCTTGATGTCACCAAGGTTGAACATTCAGCAGAGGTAGTCCCAGTTGCTAGGCCTAATTCTAAATTTTATGTCACACGATATGGTCATATTTCCAGGCCTAGTGTGAAATACAGAGCAACCTGGACATAATTGTTTATATGTATTTAGTTCTGTGTAATTGCATGACAAAGAATTATTTCTATCAATTGCATGTCAATTAATGTTGTCAATATTGCATGACTCATTTCTCAAAGAAGAAGGATGTAGAACAGTGTGTGTATATTGTACCTTTAAGAAGCATTTCAAGGACAGCACATGCCGCACATGCCTATAAATAGCAGGCAAATGCTAGCTTCAGTGCCATTTTGAGAGTGCAACCAGAGAGTGAGCATGTATGAGTGTAATAGCTAGTGTGTTTATAAGTTTATCTAAGTTAAAGTTATCAAGCCTCAATTCTGATGTGTTTGTACATAATAAAGCTGCTTGAACAGAACCCATGAATTCTTGTCTGTTTTATCTTGACTGAACAAGTGACAACAGTGTTACATGCAAAAACGACATAAATTATTAATACACTGTAAGCTAACAGTGACTCTGATAGCATGACAGTTTCGATCAGGTCTGTGATACAAAACAATTGACATATGCCTTACAGCATCATCTTGCATACAGTCGGGAGGAGGGGCATAATTTCCATCGTCCCTTATTTGTATGTGCAGCCTGACACAATTAAATTAAGGTGCTCATAGCAGAGTTAAGGTCAAGTGTAACTGAGGTTTATGCACAACTAATGTGCCATTTGGACATTCTACAAATAGCAAATGTTTATAAATAATATATAGTAAGAAGAACAAGAAATGGAAAACTTAAGAGCTAAATGCAAATGAGATGACCAATGCAAGATGGTTAATGTGTTACATCACATCAGAAAAATGAATGTGTAAAACACCTCAGAAAATCTTTAGAATCATCAGCACTGTAACAGCATGTGATGTCTACCAAATCATAAACACAGTGACAGCATGTGATATCAGATATCTGCCCCTTTAGTTTATTTCACACAGTGTTCATCAGATCTGTTGCAGATCTGTTGCAGCATCTGGAAGACATAAACAATTTCAAACCTCCACCCTTCCAGAGTACCAATTAGTTCACCCCAAAAACAATGCAGAAAGATTCCTGGTACAGATTTTTTTCTTTCTGGCTGCATTGAGAGCTTTATGATACAATCTTTATAGCCTTAGCCAGGTAACTTAATTTCAAACTATTTTTAAAGTTAAACCAAAAAGAATGATCCACAACCAGGGAATAAATGTGCCGTATACCACAAAAGCCAAAAAGCAATAAAACATAAAATTCTGGTGTCGGAACGGCCAAGGCTGGAATCAATAGAGTTAGTGTAGTATTCACAGTCACAAATGTCCACCAAATAAATGATCCATAAAAGCTCTCAGTAAAATCTTTAATTCACCACATTAAACATAAGTAAGCGCTTTCACCCAAAAATGGGCTTCCTCAGACTGTAACTGAGGAAGTCCATTTTTGGGTGAAAGTGCTTACTTATGTTTAATGTGGTGAATTAAAGATTTTACTGAAAACTGTATGGATCGTTTATTTGGTGGATATTTGTGACTGTGAAAACTACACTAACTCTAGTGATTCCAGCCTTGGCTGTTCTGACACCAGGATTTTATGTTTTATTTTCAAAGTTAGTTTGATTGAGACTAACCTCTTCTCTTCCAGTATCCTCTGTTAAAACATATACATTTAAACAGTTACAATAATGCAGGTATATTTCTTTTTCTGTCCAGCAGTGCACACTGTTGTTACATTTTTAACACAAGCAGCTTCACAAATACATTTTACACACATGCATATAAATGACATATACTTCTTTACAAAATTCCTTCTAGCTGTGCTGGCATATGTTACACATCCACTGCCCTACTTCTCCTACCATAGCTGGCAATACCTCACATTGTCATAATAACTCAAATGTGAAATTTTACACTGACTCTATTCTGTTATTCATGTGAAATTTATGATTATTAGACTTACCTTGCAGATGTATTATGGGTAGACTATCACTAATATTAGTCTGCATGATTCCGCAAGCAACAACAGCTTTTTAACAATGTTATGTTTGCTTCTGGGGAAATTAATATTTACAGTTAGAGCATGTACCTCTCTCCCTCCACTGCTCCTTCAGCCTGTGCATCTGCTTGATGCACAGAGCATGATTCCTGGCTCTGTTCTCACCACCTGCAAAAAATAAATAAATAAATACATAAATATTTCTGACACAAAGGGATTCTGTCAATTGAATATATACTGTTCACTATGTAAAAGTTAACAGTGAAGGATACTAAGCATTATATGTTTTATAGCCTTGACATGATATACATTTTGTACATTCAGTTTTTGCAGTGTCACTGTCAACACTTCACACATGAGGAGTAATGTATATAAATTAGAGGAACACAGATTTAATCATACAGCTCTCATGTATGCTCGCACTCCTACCCTGACACCTACTTGTCTAGATAATCCATCTTGGCTGTGATTGTATGGATTTATGTAGGTGAGCATCTGGGTGGTCTGCCCCTCAATTCAGTTCAGTGCCCAGACAAGCCGAAACTTTCTCTCAGTTGACATCTTCACTGTTGAATGTAAAAGCCTTCTAAAAAAATGCTTTCTCATGAATGCTAACTGAGATCCCACTCAGTCCACAGGCAGCAATGACATAAGCAGTCAATGTATCCAAATCACATTTTAAAATTGGTGCATACAAGATAGGATGAGACTATTAGAGGGCACTGGGCACATATCAGTGATAGTCCCATTTACTGATACTTATTGGGCAGTTGTGCAGAGTATCGTCACATTATGCCAAGCTAATGGTTTATGCACCAAATTTCTAGACATTATGTGAAAGTGCACAAATGGGATTCCAAAACATTGAATGTTACTGAAGCTCATTAATTATATATGGTAAAAATGGTACTAAACAGCATGAATAGCTACACTCACTGTAAGGTATAGCTGAATTATAGCTAGCTTCAAAGGTACACTGTCACCTGATAGCATTGCTGTGTGGAACTACACTTCTGTCATTACATATCTACATTATAAGTAATGTTTATAATTCAAATTATATATGTTGATAGGCCTTTTGTGATCAAACATGTCTGCAATAAAAACTGGCTGTGACACAATGGATGATCGTAGGACTGAACAATATATATGCAGATATGTATATGGCTAAAAGCAAACAGACCCTGTGAAAAGGGGATGGAAATCACATGAAATTATATCAGCAGTAAATTGTGGTTCACCTTGAGAGTTTCTGATATGCTAAAGGAGAACAACAAAATATGAGTGTTTCCATAAATTATATGTTAATAGTTTACTATACTCTCTGATACTTAGGTAGGTAGGTAGGTAGGTGCTAGTCTATCAGCCCAAGGGCCTACGTAAGCCAAGCCAACAAGGTTCCCTGGCTTACGCCACCCAAGAAAGTTATAGGTTCATAGGTAAACATGTATGCACTATAGATACAGCTATAATGAAAGATACTCATAGTTCACTGTGATTAACCTGTACTGACTGTGTTATGCTTATGGAAAGCAATGAATTTCAAGGGTTTCCATAAGTTGTATATTTACTGCATTGTTTACATATACTTTTTGATGCTTAGTAATATAGCAGTAGCTGTTAGCATATTCAATCTGATACAAACAACGTGAGGATGGATTTGACTGTTCAGCGTTTACTATGTAGATATGCAAAGTAATTAGTGCATTGCACAAGGGTTGTGTAGTTGTCCTTTAGTTGCTGTAATATCCCCTGCAACAGGTTCAAATCCCACATATGACCTGTATAGATAATGTTATATATTGTTACATGTGATGATATTGTTATATGCCCTACATATTTAGATGTTTTCATATCCGTTATGTTCTTCAATGCATAGCAGTGATATAGATAATAAAGGATTATTTTGTATAACTCATATCGGCAAGGACAGCAAAGCAAATAACTTGGCAAATGTTTACAACATTATCATGTCATTTGCGAGCCTCCATAAAATTTATAACATTTCCATGCAAGATTATCTTCCAGAGGTCAAATTGAACTAAGAGTTACAATTTGTCCCAACGTGGGGATGAAATTATAACTGAGACTCTGTGACAGCATGGATGCAGCTTCCTTGGCCAGACAGGAAATACTGAGTGGAGGAATGAGGTTTTGTCAGAACAAATAAACATAATCAGTGCTGTAGGTGGTCACAATTGAACCCATGTGAATGTGATCCTCTTTGCAGCTAACTGAGTACACCACTATGAGAGGGCAAGGAATGGCACTGAAGGTTTTCCGCCATTGATTCCCCTGGATAAGATTATGGTGTTCCTGCTATCACATCATACCACCAGTATTGATCATCATATACCCAGTGGGGGTTATTGAAGCTGGTGTTTCAGCACATATATGTAAGCCACACATTTAGTACATTTCAATCATAGCAGCATATACACTACTTCAGTCTTTACCAGTATGTCCACATTATTAATGTATTGCCGTATTTTTTGTTCAGCAGTACAATTGCATTACGAATGTGGTCACATACAAGATGTGGATTCCCAATATAAGTTTTATTACATATTGTGTCATGTAATGTTTGTCATTTTCAATTGCTTAGCTTCAACATCTGCACAGCAGCAACTTACGTCATGTAAGTTTCTCCATATATTATCATTGTAATCCATACCTTTCTGAGCCTCTGCAACCAGTCATAGCAGTAGATCATTCTCACATGTTAATTTGTATATGTCACTGTAAACTACAGCTACATCATCACAAGACATGGTCCATGCATATGCATCGACAGACAGACCAGGTATGGTTGGCCACCTTGTTTATAAGGTACAGAACATTTGAGAAAAATCTGTGATATATGATATTCGTGATGCTTTTTTCCATACAGGACATCCAGTCAGTAAAAACTACAAGACAAATCTAGCCAAGCTAGATTTTCCACTGTGTGATTCCTTAAAACATCTTGTATTAGACCCAATGAGGTCTTTGGGGTTTGGCTTTATTGGTCTGAATTTGTCCATAATAGACTTAAAAAGGGAGAAAAAAAAGTCATGGGCATTCAGAACTCCCATATAGCTGAAACAGCTGATCTCCTTAAGGGGCCATTTGCATATATCCCATATATCTCTAATACAAGAAATTTTAAGGAATCACACACTGAAAAATCTAGCTTGGCTAGATTTTTCTTGTAGTTTTACTGATTGGTTTGTCTGTGTGATCTTGTTAAACACAGACATCCAGACAACAGATTCACTGTTTGTCACATAAATGCTTTCATATCATGTTAGCTTGTACTGTAGTTGTCCTGTGTCTCTGCCTGCAGTCATGACTGTGGAGCATTCCCACATATTGACACTTGTGTGCCTTGTCATACTACAGAATCTACATTAAGAAGGATGATACACTCCCCTAACAGGGATGACATAAATGGTAAGACATTCCATATATTTAATACACGCCAGTATTAATGATCATGTCTGTACACTTCTTGACTACTTTGTTTTTCTTCACCTGGCTAGGACAACAGCAATGTTCACATCAGCCTCAACCAAATGATAGGTGTCTATAGTACCTTGTGTGTATTAGACCTCTGTTGGAATATGTGACATGATGGGCAGTATTTGTTTATGGATGATATACTAGGATATATGTTCCCCCAAGACAGTTTCAGTTCAGACCTCACCTCCAGTGGTGGAGACCCATCAAGTGTTTTACTACAGGTTTTATTTTCAGATGTTGGCTGTGTGCAAATACCTAACATATGTACAATTTATCTGTTATATAAAGTCCATGAACTCACCCCAGGCCATGATTTCCTGTTAAGTCCCTATCCCCATTATCATTTAGTACGATAATTGGACCATATGTCATTACTAAGCTGCATCATCTGTTTGCACATGAAAGCAACTTGTGTCATCTGACTCTTCTTGTAACCTGTCCACTGCCTGCCTTGTCCAGTAGCCGTCCACTGATCCTAAGTTGGGATGTGGTGTGTCTCACTGTGATACATAGCCCATGGCACACAGGCCATACATTTGGGTTTATAGACTGGCTCAGAAGGGAACAGCCATATGATCTTGCTGTAGCCTCAGATATTGAAGACAATGTGACTGAAACATTCTAATGACATGGTGGCAGCAGCTGCTGGACATGATGATGTTCATGAGTCAGTGTTGCATGCAGAATTAGATGATGAGGGTAACTCTTCCCCACAATTGAGAGGCACTGCTCATTGCTGCTGTGCATGAACATGTTTCTGAGGGTGTCCACTTCTGTTACAGGCAAATTAACATTTCCAGTGATGTCACGGAGCAACCTTCTTGCACTTGCCTGTACCACCGATTGTGTATCACGTCAGCTGCATGTGTTACATAAAGATCAGGAGTACAGACATGGAAGGGACATAGCAGCACTGGCTACACAGCATGACAGTGTGTTGTCTGTTGCATTCCCTATTGAAAGTCTTGTTATAGCCATTTTAGAGCAATGCCATAGTACTAACCAGGCATTACATGCCCTAACTGAACTAAACAGAGTGGGGAGAGGCAGAACCTCCTCTAATTAGAACCAGACTTGGCCATTGAGCATAAACATTTCTACTGCATCATGCACACACATCTACTGATGGCCACTCCACTTTGAAACCAGCAGGCAAATCCAGACTGTCACTTCACAGTCATATTATTTCCTGCATTACACCAGCAAATGTCTAGACATTGAGCTCCTCAGTAGAGCAACATAGACCAAGTGCATCTAGATGTGTCAGGGGCAGCCAGGAATGGGGTGTGAGCCATCCTGGTGGGTGCCTTAGACTGCGATACTGTAACACTGACAGTTGTTCTAATGTGTGTCCTGTTGTGTCATTCTGATCATGTGACAATGATGACCACTGTGCTGACCACTGACAAAGGAATGCGTCTACAGTGGTTGAAATGTATGATGCCACAATATTTTCTGATACGTTTTCTGCAATATATGAATAGCTTCATCTGTTGCTATGTATTACCTGATTGACATATGTTAGTGATAGTGATGATACTGACAACAATAATGAAAATGTGATGTCATGCCTTCACGTTTTCATCTTTGCTAGTGAATAGATGCGACTGATGTTTTCCACACATTTTTCCTTGCTGTTTGCCATTTTCACACGCATAGCTATGCCTCTTTATGCACACCTTTGTCACTTATGGTATTTTAATATGGTCCTGCATATGCATAATACCAGCATTCATCCCTTTCTGTGTACCTGTTTACATTTTCAGTCACTATGCTTACTTATATTTCCCATGTGTGCCATCCCATATCTGACTGAATCTGCGCATAGTTGCATATATACATATGTTTCTGTATCAACATTGCTGTATGATGCAGGTTTGCTGCGTGGTTAATGTCACTGATGCTCTGTATGTCTGCATATATATTACATGCAAATGACCCATGTTGGAGTGATATCACATGCAGTGAGGCAGCACTGTTACTGTACAGCCACTGCTTTTGTGTATGTATATGTCAATGCATTCCCATACAAGTCAAGGACCTTACTTTCTTGTGATTGTGCCTGTTGGATGGGTAATGCTTTGTATGATGCAATACTAACTGTCCAGTTGTGCACACCTCCTGCACCCCACACATGTGCCTGTGGGTTACTCTTTAATGATGTACCTTACAGACAGTCTCCCTGGATTGCTGTTTCCTCTCAGTGTGTTCATACTTATATACATTAAGATAAGGTTATGTATGATGTTCACTGCATACGGCTAATTGCCCATTTCCATTAGTTGTAAGCTGTGCTGCTGTTTTTGGGAAACATGTAAACACTGATGTTTATTGTACATACTTATGTACTTGTGGCTGCTCAACAGTCAAAGTTGTAGGTTAGATGCAGCCATGTTGCCTGAGCTAGGACTTGTGTCTGGATTGTGCATCACTGACTCCAGTCCCCCGCCGTGTCCTTCTGATTCTCCTCTAGCACATGAAATGTCATCTTTAGACATTTGGGGTTCATGAGGTGAATTACCCACATCTGCAACTGCCAAGCCACCATGTTTTGTTGTTAACATGTTGTGTAGCATGGTACACACAGTAATCATCTTCGCTGCCTTTTCAAGTGTGTACTGCAGTGCACCTCGAGACTTGCCAAGACATCTGAATCTGGATTTCAGTATACCAACCACATGATCAATGGGGTTTCTTATTGCAGTGTGTGATCTATTATATGCAACCTCTCCAGAGTTGGATGGGACTCTACGTGGCATCATTATCCAAGGCTCTAGTGGATAGCTGAAGCAACCTGTTGGTGGGAAGGAGATGACACACATATTGTCATCATGTGTACTGTTGACATATTTGGATTTGGATTACAGCATGGCTGTGTTCCTGTACTTACCAAGTAATAATCCCTTGGGTATTTCACTGTTATGGAAGGCAGCTTCAGACCACTTTCTTGTCATATAACAGCATCATGTACACTCCCAGTGTGTATCACCATTATGTTGGTTATGATGCCATCTGCTATGCATACCACCAGGCAAATAAGCAATGAACACCCTTTCTATTTATGTACATTTCTTCTTCAGGTACTGCAGGGAGTTTTGTTAGGAATGCAGGCGCAGTTTATTGCACTGAGTATATGGAGGGGGGGGGTTAGCAATGGTGTAGAAATGGTGCAATAAATCCCTGTGTTCTATGACTGTGGTTGGAAAGTGGATGTACTCATTCACATTGATGCACATTGCTGCAAGGAACTGGGAGATGATGCAACTGGCAACTGTCTGTGATACTCCTAGTGCATCTCCCATATGCTGTTGAGATGTCCCTGATTCCAGTATACCTAGGCTTAGGCATACTTTGGTTTCAACAGGTATGGAGTTATCTTGCAAGGTGCATGCATACACATGCAGGGCACACATGTTGCACACAGCCTGCACCTGATCTGTGTCCCATTTGGTACCTGTTGATTATTTCTTGATCAGAGACCTGGCTTAGATGTAGCCTGGCTCCGCACCTAGCTAGCTGCCTTCTACAGTGCATTACCAGATCTTCTTCTATGGCTATCAGTAGCCCAGCCTGCTGAATGCATTACATACTTGCTGCATAGTTTTTTTTTTCTTTTTTGATAAAGGTACAGATTCCACAGGGTTCTTAACAAAGAGTTTCTCTCATGGTAGCAAATATAACCTCTGCCAAATACTTTCATAAAGTTGTCAGTGAAGCACTTGGTGCACTCGCTGTGTTTTGTAATCTACTGGACATGCGTAGAGTCAATAATCATGCTATGCTAACTAGATAATTCCTAAGGCTTGCTTTAGTATACTTAATGGAATCTCATATGCTGTTCATGCTATAAACTTAGTTTTGGAATCTGGCCATTAGAGTAGAGCCTTAAAATAAGGATAAACAGCAGAATATGCTAATGAAAGCATATGCAGAGAAATTGCATACTAATTATCCAAAACAATATTGTAAAGTTCTTCAGGAAGGTATAAGCAATTGTATACACTTAGTGTAGCCATTTGCCCTGAAATCCAAAACTCTTTTCAATACAGCCATAATTACAGTTCAGAAAAAAATGTTAGGTGTTGCTGCTGCCATCATTAACCTGTATGTGCAACAGGCTTTAATTTGAGGTGTTACTTTTGCTTCTTCCAGATCTTGGCCAAAAAGGAGAAGAGTGCTTAGATCCCATTTGACTTATCCCAGAACGCATTACACAAAAACTATAGCATGATACTGGGTGGAGAGGGGAAGCACTAGAGGAAATATGCAATCTCTGCCACCCTCACCTGATGAGCCATGTGAATCATAAAAAACTCACCTCATTAGAAACAAAGGTATGTATAACATTATGTATGCTGGCCACAGTTATTTTCTAGAGACCCACTTGGGATATATTAGGAGGATGCCACAAGTCACAGCTTCTAGAGTATTATATTTTTTCTAAATGCAGTTCTGCAATATACAAGAAAGCATATCTGTTTCGCAAGTACCCCACAGAGAGAACAAGCATCATGCAGGAATTTTATGCAATAGCACACTTCCCTCAAATTTTAGGGGCTATAGATTGCCCACATACATAGAAATAAAAGTCTCACTGGTGAACACAGAAGGAGATATATTAACAGGAAAGCATGCCATTCTGTAAATTGTCAGGTCATTTGTAATGTCTATCTACTATGTCTGTACAGGTAACCCAAGCCAGTTTTTAAGACTCGCACATATGGCATACCTGTGCACAAAGTTTGCTAGGGCTGACTTTCCACAAAGACATCTAGTGGGAAATGCAGTCTATGCCTTGAAACTGTGGCTTATGACACTACAAAAACACACACTACACCACTGAGCAAGGATATAATGATGCCCACACTCAAACTAGGAACATCACAGCATGTGTATTTGTCTTGCTTAATAGAGATTCCAGTGTCTAGATACATCAGATGCCATACAGTATGACTCAGCCACATCTGTCCAAATAGCCACAGTCTGTGCCATGTTGCACAATATAGTTCTCAGGGTACAGCTTCAACAAGGACAACAAGGGCATGGCCACAATTTTCAGGCCCACAGGCAGAGTAAGCAGTTCTTACAGATACAGATGATAAGTCTGATGGAGATCCGCCAGCTGCAGATGTTGCCAGCAGATGTAGGCATGCACAATATGCAGTGGATATGGCTAAGAGGCAAGGGATAGCACAACACTTACTACCTAAGTAAAAGCCTAACATCCTAAGCACATATAAATATTAAAATGGATGCCTGCAAGAGTCCACAGCCTTTACTGAACCATGTAGTGGCTGTGTGCTGTTAACATCAGACATAGACAATCCCCAAGGACACATCTTTTAGCTGCAATATTAACAATATAAGTGTGGAACCAGTATGAAAAACAACATAAAAAATAATTATAAAACTGATTACTCCCATGTGCAAGTGCTTATATTTCCCTAAGCTGAAACATGTCTCAGTTGTGCAGTAATGTCAGTAATATCTTATGGTTGATGTCTGGAATACACGACTCACAACTTTGGACTTTGTTCAATAATGTGCATCAAGCATTTCATTTGCCCACTCATATATGCAACTGTAAGTCAAAAATATGCAAAGGGCAGGGTACAGTCATCATCATCATCACTGGCGGATGGTTGGGGGGATACATAAGGGCAAGCCTGACACCAGAGAAGTGGGAATTATTTAGTTGTATAATGTGCCAGGAAGTTATGCAGTATACACACTAGGGTTGTCCTCCACATCAGAATAAACATCAATGATTCTGTATGAAATCTGAGTGAATGGGATCTCTGACAGTAGACAGGAACACCTCTGTTTAAGTTAGTGGTGATTCAGTAGAAGGACCAACCCCCTATATTCATACTTTTCCTGAGAAATTGCATCTGCATTATATAGCATGTTCATTATCATGTTGCTGGCCTTATGTCAGATTTTTTGATATGTACAGTCATAGCCTTCAGCACCATTTACATAGTTGACCACCTGTTCTCAAATATGGTTATGTGAGGACTTGTCAGCTCTACCTACATCTAAGAGGAATGAGCCATGTTGACAAAGTGTCTGGATGATAACTTAACTCTCTACTCCACTGTACAACAGTCTATGGGGTACAGATGTCTTGGACAGTATAGCCCTCTATGAGATAATACATAAAAGAACCCAAAAAATAGAAAATTAAGACACATGTGATTGTTATCAAAACAAATACATATGAATATATGCCTTCATCATGCATGGAATAATTGAAAAAGTAATGCTCCCTCTGAGTATGTGCAAATTATATAGACTCCCCCCAAAAAAATAAAATAAAAATAATGGGAAATGAAATGCAAGTCTAAAATTAATGAAAGGAGGACAACAGTTATATAACTCTGTAGTGCATCCTGGCATTAGCAAAAACAATGTACACTTTTAAATTAAAAATGACTAAAACTGTTGTTGGATATCCATTTGTGTGGAGGGCAGGCATGGATACATCACAGGCTTAACACATTTTTTGGGATGGGGACATAAAACCCTTTACCTTGCTAAGTGATATAACAGTCTTCTGCAATAACTGTTCAGATTTCCAGAGAAAAGTTTCTATAATGTCATGTTATATTTTTTACAAACATTTGTAATGGAAAAA
The DNA here is from genome assembly GCF_019279795.1 of Protopterus annectens. NCBI lineage: Eukaryota > Metazoa > Chordata > Ceratodontiformes > Protopteridae > Protopterus > Protopterus annectens. The sequence continues at coordinate 1,060,539,539 of NC_056728.1, read as the reverse complement.
AAAATGATATACATGGTTATGCCAATGGCAAGGGAAATCAATGCAGAATGTAAAGCAATGCATGAGCTGTGAAATGCAACACATTAGTAATATTAAAATACAGCATTTTGTAAATAAACAGCAGCGTACCTTTGCAGCAAACAGGTGTGAAACCAGAAACAAGTTTTGCAAGTAGCAGCATGGAGCTCTCTAGATCCAACCAGTCTCCTCTACCATGATAAAACTTTCCTACCTACAAAATTACCTTGATATAGTACAGATTTAGCATTATGAGCATTGTGAATATGCAAGTAAAGCATGAATTCATTAACATTCATGAACTCCATAATATTGTACTAAGTGCAGGAAATGTAAACATGGTGTAAGAACCTTCAGAATTGCATGCATACATCCTAGCAATGCAAGGGCGAGCACTGAAAAGTGTTACTTGCAAAGGATTTGCAAGTGTGAATGATTTGCCTGGCTGCAGGATCAATCAATGTATTACAATCTGTCCTTTTTGATGTACACTTATTTAGGGTGTGTCAGGGAAAAGAGAATTGTACTGAACTCTGGGATTACATTGACTGACTTAGGAGAGCAATATTCCTAACATTTTATGAATGCTTATGACTATACTTTGTATTCTAAGTAACAAGTCTTCTACAATTCTAAAAAAAGCATAGATAAGGGAATACTGTACACAAAATACAGAGAAGAAAATAACTGCAGTTTTGAAAGTATTTGTTTTCTAGTGTAAGAGAAACTGTCAGATTAAGTGCTGCTAAGGTCACCTTCATCCATACATCTACTGGCAAATTACAAAGGACAGCTTTCAGAACTTTTTTGTTGGACTTTTAATATAAACTGATATAATCACACATCATTATATGCAAAATAATATAGCTTCTTACTATTATATGTCTGTGGAAAATACTGAGAGTAATCTCAATTGTGCTGCTATTTCACTGATTTGATGGTTCAAAATCAGAGAGCATACTGTTTGTGTGAATGTAATGATGTTTAAGAAGCATATGCTCATGCTCAGCAAAGTGGATGTAACACACCAAATTTATTTTTTTAACATTTGTTAAATGGGAAAGTCTGACTTGGAACAAAGCCAATTTTCAGCAGAGGCTCCAGATCCATGCCTTTGTAAAGTAGGAGGAAACCCACATGAACGGAGGGAGGACATGCAGACTCCACACAGAAAGCACCTGAGCCAAGAATCAAACCAGAGAACCTCTTGCTGTGAAGCAACAATGCCATTGCTGCACCACTTCACCATCCAAACACATGCAAATAAATGTTTCATGTTTCCTTTTTATGTTCTTTTAATCTGCATCTTTTGCATGTCATTTGGTATTTCACACCCTTGACTGGCAGCAGTCCATAGCAGTGAATGAGAGTTCACTTCCTAAAGTAAAAAAAGGACAAATTTAATTTGGAATGCCTTCAGTTCACAATTAAGACTGGTGTCAGTGCACTATCTTCAATACTCTGACAGTAATGAGTGAAGGAATTCCTCCTGTCAGCTATCTCTGCGGTACAAGTTGTGAGTGAAGTAAGCTTAAAGAAAGTGGCCACATAATGCAAAGTTGAAATCCAGTTTACATGTATTTTGGGATTGGATTCATAATAAATATTGACAACTAATGCAGTATATGAAATGAACAGGCTAAAGTCTGTCATAAGTGCTAAAAATCTTACCTGTAGTCCATGTGAATTGATGTTACAAAAGTGTCATTGCTTAAACTCACACTCTCATTAAAATAATGGTATGTGCTATGGATGTAGCATATGACATTTTGTAAACTGTGATAACACAATGGGAGTAAAATGACTAATGTTGACATATGTGTCATATACAGTGGAGAACTTATCCACATCTCAAAAATTTTCATCATGGCAGTAATACGCTGTATTGTGATTGTGTACTGTGGCAAGAATGACCTTCTGTCATTTTCTGTTTATTTTGTTTCAGAACTATTGTTATTATATGAAATCCTGATGATGTGTATCCTAAATGCTACTTGTGATGCAGCAAGCAGATGTTAAAAGCATGAATCTGTCATTTGAATGCTATAACTGCTGTGTTTCTTGCTATATATATGTAATAAATGTGTCACTCTTCAATACAAGTTATTTATTTTTTGTAGTGGCTTTGGCATTGGTTCATCACTCAGCAGCATGCTGACAGTTCATGGCCAAAGGAAAAAAGTGAAAATATTAATTAGGGCTGCCTTCTGTAGCACAAACAAGCCTGACATCAGTGTGTGGCCATTTGCACTCTGGAAAGTACTCAGTGAAGATAATGTACCTATTAGGTAACTTTCCCAGTGGCAGAATACATAAGTGCAGTGAGTTTAAAGAAAGAGGACAGATGATTCAGGGTTCAACTCCATTTTAGAGATATAATTTTACAGAAGGCAGTTTGAATAAATAATGAGACACACATTTTAGTATATAATGCTATTGTAGGAAACTCAACTATTATCAGTATTGCTAACAACATTTGAGATGTTATCCTCCCCAGTCCCATTATTTGGCATTAACTAAAGTGTATACTAATACCATCTCTATACAGCTCTCTCTCTCTCTCTCTCTATACATATATATATATATATATATATATATATATATATATATATATATATATATATATACACACACACACACACACACACACACACACACACACACACACTGTATAGCTGTGGTTCCCTATCAGTATACCTCCTGCTAACCTACTTTGAGCTTACATTCATAAACTTTCTTACCAACTCTCTGCTCTTATACTTTCGCCATATTCTCTTGCGATTACTCACTGTGGTCCTTCCACCATCTCTTTTCATTGTATTACCTTAATTGCCTCAATATAATATGACAGTTTAATAGAGTTTTTCTGTATTTTTCCTTTCAGAACTTGTGGTCACTACATCTGACTCCAATGCTGTAGGAACAAAAGGCCCAATTCCCAAATGTCTTCACTAAGAAATTCATCATTATACACTGTATTTAAAATTTTAACTTGAAGAACCATGCTATGTATTAAATTCAACTAGTCAAATAAGTGTCAACCTGTGGTGGAAATTGGCTTTAACATCACATCTCTATAAGAGTAGTTCTTGCACTCTAAGGTCCACTTACTAAGTTATCCAGTGTCTTTTCTCTTGACCAATAGATTACACTGTATATGCCAGTTACTAAGTCTCCCTAACTGCCACATTTCTGCATTCAGGAAATGAAAGAAAAGCTGTTCTAATTTCTTCCTCTCTTTTAATTATTTTGTACTGGTTATAAACTAATTACTCTTTATTTTAGTTGAACCTGAGGATAAATGTAACAGAAATGAAAGTTCTGATGTGACAAATAGATGTGGGAAGGTTGAATGTCTCACTGCAATGCACTTCTTGCTTTGGTCATTGCTAGAAATACCCTTTGATGGTTTCAATTTTCCTTTGAATTGTATTCTTTTTTTTCCCTTTTTTAATAATGCCTTCTGCATTTGCAGTCTGCTTGGCATCTCATAAACACAGTTTATGGCCAAAGGAAAAAAGGTGAAAATTTTAATTTGGGCTGCCTTCTGTAGCACAAATGAGCCTAGTGCCGATGCATAGCTGTCAGCACTTTGGATAGTACTCAATGAGGAACATGCAACTTTAAGTAAACTTTCCTTGAGCACAAAGTGTAAGTGAATTGAGTTTAGAGAATGATGACAGGTGATGTACAATACAAATCCATTTCACAAATAATTTTAAAGAGTGGGGTCTGAATGCCAGTTGTCAAAATATTTTGATTAAGAATGTAACAATAAATACAAAAGAGTATAATAAGTATGTTTATTGCAACACATGTATCATTAATGTTTGCTCGATAAGCTCAATGTATGGTGTATAAAGTGTGTTAAACATGGCAACAATTATATCTAATTTAAAATGCACGTGCATAGGTATGATGTGCACAATAGTTTTGTTATTATTATTATGACTCATCACATCTCTTAAGTATGAGTTTGGGGCAATATGTTTTGTGAAGCATGTATGTAACATACCCCAATATGTATTGCTAAGGTCATGCAAAACCATACATTTGAAATGTATTTACAACCATAAATACTGTCTTTTACATAGAAATGCAGTCCCATGACCAGTTATAGTCACACACATACAGGCATCTCTTAAGCATATCTCAGTTCATTCTGAAATGTGCACATCTGTAATTAACATGTAAAGTAGGAAGTTCTCCTCTTGCTCTAATGATTAGTAAGTAAGGGTTGGCATTTCAGCCTTTTTTCATGTGGGTTTGTTTCCCAGGTGGTACTACTCAATTTTATTAGTGTGTAAGTTCCAACAACCCAGTATGTCACAAATCATACCTTTTTTCCTCCAACCAACAATGATTATAACACACAATATAAAGCATTTCAATGTTTAGCACTGGAACATGTGTCAATAGGTTGAGCATCACACATATCTAAATATCACTGCAGTATTTCCCACCTTCCATGATTTTTGATATAATCACTGCCAATGAATCTGCCAACCCATGTTAATGTTTTCAATTGCACTAATACAGTTGAAAAGTTTGTGCTGTTACACGAGATCTGATTTGGATACATAGTTCTAGCTTGACTTAAAATAAGGATGGTGTTCTGTTTAGAGCAGTAAGGTAGGGTGGTGAAGAGTCCATGATTTTTGTAGCACTGCTTGTCAAGCACAACATCTAAAGGCTGCTGCAGGTGGTTTGGTGCACACCTCAGTATAAGACTGAGACTTAGAATAGCTTGGCCAGGGCTGTCTCAAGTGCCAATGGCATACAATCCACTGGAGAACAATATCATCATTAATACAGTGACATAAAGACGGGTAAGCCTGACCTCCTGAGCAGGAGGTAGGATGAATGTAAAACTTCAAACACTGCTCAGTTGTGTAAGTAAAGTGACCCACGTCAGTCTATTATATAGCATTGATTAGCCAGACAAGACAGTCATTATTCTTTCATATTTTTGTCTTTTCTCTACTGTACAGCTGAAGAAGAGATAGCACAAAACCACAAGGCACATCAGCCAAGACCAACTCACCTCAGACAGGCATGGGGTATGTATGCATGAGGTCCGAATTGAAGCAAGATAAGTATTTTTAGTCCATCACTGTCTGTTATCTTGAGCGGGCAAACCTAAACTTTTCTATCAAGCATACTTACCTGCTTCAATAGTGCTTTGTGCTAGTATCAGGCAATAAGTACATCAGTTTATGTGTCTGCAGATTCAATATCCAGAAACAAATGTTGGATGTTCTTACAAAATAGTATTTATAAAACATTAACTGCAATACTGCATGACAATAAGAATTCAGTTTTGCAAATGGAATTACTAACTTTGAAATCATATGACAGATATGGCATATCAAATAAATGTTTATATTTGTCATACCAGAGCATTGTGATTACATTTACTGTATGGGACATTAATGCCTTCACATCATATCTGGATATGGCAAAGGTGAACATATTTATGTGTTATATTTGTTTATGTACTGAAACAATGCAATAATATGAAATGCCATTGATCTTATCTGTTTTGTTTTCCCAAACCATCTCTCTCTCTCTCTCTCTCTTGGGGTGGTGGGAAACATTGTTGTTAAAACCAAAATGGCCATCAGCAAATAGAGCTATACTAACCACTGCAGCTTGGCCTGCTATCCCTCCACAGGTGGCTGCAACAACTCCGTCAAAGGCAACATGGACAACCAGCACATCTGGGTTGCAACCTGTCAGTGTTGTTTCCCCAACTCCTGCAATACCTTCTCCACCCATGTCAGGTATCTCTGCCCTGGTTGATAGTGCAGTGGTACCTGCCAGGAGCAATATTAGTGGAGCTAGCAATTATGCCACTCATCAGGAGCTGACAGGGCTGGCAGAGGATGCAATGGAGAGGGGCCTCAGTGCTCAAACTATCAGGGTTGAAAAGGTCCTGTATCGTATTGACAAATTGATACTACATGCAACACTGACCCAGGAAACTGACACATGAGATAGTGATGACATTTCTGAGGGTGAGAACTAGATTCTCACTTTCTTCAGGCTGGATGTGGATGCACCTCTGATGTCCACTTCCTATCCCCATTCATGGCGTCCCCCAACTTTTGTGTCCATTACCATCTCTTCATGCCTTGTATATCCTGCATGTCTGCACCTGCTACCTAACCTACCCCACCTTACATGACAATCACAATCCTAAGCATCTTCTCCAACATTCCTGCCTTTAAAAGAAATAAAATAGACATCTGTCGCACAAAAAACATTATGCCCCATACATAGCTCTCCATTTTGTATGTGTTATTTTGACACACTTGATTTGATCCACTTAGCCATACAATATTATTACATTGTTGTTGGTACCCATCCCTGGTATAGTGGCTGCCCAAAGTCATGAAATGATGTGTACAAGTCTACATATATATAGTTAAAGAGTGGATAGCTATGTGCTCTCCCACCACTGGCTTGCAAATTCCTGCATTCTTTGCCCTGTGCCTTACCCTCTGCTTGCCCCACCCTTCTTCACTACTGTTCTATCATCTCATTTTTTAGAAATTTAATCTGGTCAAAATAGAACCACACATAACACATATGGTCAGAAATAACTTATCAAAAAGCCTTCACTTTTTGTCCTCGGCATTTTCTTGGAGCTTGGCATTGTACACCAATACTGAATGACATTGAATGGCATTTCATGATATGTGGCTAAAACTGCTGAGTTTTTGCCATCACCCATACTGACCTGATTATCCTCATGCAAATGGGCTTAAACCTACTGCATTATAGCAATACAGAATAAAGGCAGTATTTTGACACAGTTATTTTAACAGTTATTAGGCTGCTGGATGCAATTAAGTGTTTCTGTGTGGTGTTTTGTGATAATCCACATGTCCGTAGTCTGATGTTTCTACAGAGTGTCAAGGGCTGATTCCAGATGTATATCAATATACTATGTCATGTAATTTTATATTCCCATCATGTTTTTAACTATGAACTTTAGTATTTCTGAACAGTTACAGCATAATGGAGAGGGGCCTCATTGCTTAAACCATCAGGGTTGAAAAGGTCTTGTATTGTATTGACAGATTGATACTGCATGCAACACTGACCCAGGAAACTGACACATGAGACAGCGATGTCATTTCTGTGAGTGAGAACTAGATTCTCACTTTCTTCAAGCTGGATGTGGATGCACCTCTGATGTCCACTTTCTATCCCCATTCATGGTGTCCGCCAACTTTTGTGTCCATTACCATCTCTTCATGCCTTGTATATCCAGCATGTCTGCACCTGCTACCTAACCTACCCCACCTTACATGACCATCACATTCCTAAGCATCTTCTCCAACATTCCTGTTTTTAAAAGAAAAAAAAAATGACATCTGTCCCACAAAAAACAGTATGCCCCATACATAGCTCTCCATTTTGTATGTGTCATTTTGACGCACTTGATTTGATCCACTTAGCCATACAATATTATTATGTTGTTGTTGGTGCCCATCCCTGGTGTAGTGGCTGTCCAAAGTCATGAACTTTGTGTACAGGTCTACATATATATTGTTAAGGAGTGGATAGCTATGTGCTCTCCCACCACTGTCCTGCAAATTCCTGCATTCTTTCCCCTGTGCCCTACCCTCTGCTTGCCCCATCCCTCTTCACCACTGTTCTATCATCTCATTTTTTAGAAATTTATTCTGGTCAAAATAGAACCACACACAACACACATGGTCAGAAATAACTTATCAAAAAGCCTTCACTTTTTGTCCTCAGCATTTTCTTGGAGCTTGGCATTGTACACCAATACTGAATGACATTGAATGGCATTTCATATCTTGTGGCAAAAACTGCTGAGTTTTTGCCATCACCCATACTGACCCGATTATCCTCATGCAAATGAGCTTAAACCTACTGCATTATAGCAATACAGAATAAAGACAGTACTTTGACACAGTTATGGTAACAGTTATTAGGCTGCTGGATGCAATTAAGTGTTTCTGTGTGGTGTTTTGTGATAATCCACATGTCCGTAGTCTGATGTTTCTACAGAGTGTGAAGGGCTGATTCCAGATGTATATCAAAATACTATTTCATGTAATTTTATATTCCCATCATGTTTTTAACTATAAACGTTAGTATTTCTGAACAGTTACAGCATAATGGAGAGGGGCCTCAGTGCTCAAACCATCAGGGTTGAAAAGGTCCTGTATGTATTGACAAATTGATACTGCATGCAACACTGACCCAGGAAGCTGACACATGAGACAGTGATGACATTTATGAGGGTGAGAACTAGATTCTCACTTTCTTCAAGCTGGATGTGAATGCACCTCTGATGTTCACTTCCCATCCCCATTCATAGTGTCCGCCAACTTTTGTGTCCATTACAAGCTCTTCATGCCTTGTATATCCTGCATGTCTGCACCTGCTACCTAACCTACCCCACCTTACATGACCATCACATTCCTAAGCATCTTCTCCAACATTCCTGCCTTTAAAAGAAAAAAAAAATAGACATCTGTCCCACAAAAAAAAACATTATGCCCCATACATAGCTCTCCATTTTGTATGTGTCATTTTGACACACTTGATTTGATCCACTTAGCCATACAATATTATTACATAGTTGTTGGTACCCATCCCTGGTGTAGTGGCTGTCCAAAGTCATGAAATTTTGTGTACAGGTCTACATATATATTGTTAAGGAGTGGATAGCTATGTTTTCTCCCACCACTGTCATGCAAATTCCTGCATTCTTTTCCCTGTGGCCTACCCTCTGCTTGCCCCACCCCTCTTCACCACTGTTCTATCATCTCATTTTTTAGAAATTTAATCTGGTCAAAATAGAACCACACACAACACACATGGTCAGGAATAACTTATCAAAAAGCCTTCACTTTTTGTCCTCAGCATTTTCTTGGAGCTTGGCATTATACACCAGTACTGAATGACATTGAATGGCATTTCATGTCTTGTGGCAAAAACTGCTGAGTTTTTGCCATCACCCATACTGACCCGATTATTCTCATGCAAATGAGCTTAAATCTACTGCATTATAGCAATACAGAATAAAGGCAGTATTTTGACACAGTTATTTTAACAGTTATTAGGCTGCTGGATGCAATTAAGTGTTTCTGTGTGGTGTTTTGTGATAATCCACATGTCTGTAGTCTGACGTGTCTACAGAGTGTCAAGGGCTCATTCCAGATGTATATCAATATACTATGTCATGTAATTTTATATTCCCATCATGTATTTAGCTATGAACTTTAGTATTTCTGAACGGTTACAGCATTTCATGAACCTAACTGGATTAGGATAAATATAGCATAGCATTTGATTAGTGGGGCAATACAACATTTGCAAACTCATTTCATCCCCAGTAGGGAGACATAGTAAACCACCTGTATCCTGCTTATGTCTTAAACTTGTTACTACTCTTCTACCCCTTCTTGATTCATGTAACAATCATTTTATTGTGCAGAGCATGACCATTAATAATGAGGAAATACCTAGGAGTAATACATCATAAAGATGGTCCTGTGTGTCCCATAAACAAAACTCTTGGTATTTCTCACTCTCTCTCTTTCTCTCTTCCCAATTTCTGTATTATCACTTTTTTACTGTTGTATATTCATTAGACTGATGGATGCATTGTCCATCTTATGAGATTTTACTATTGGCATCACTTTAATGAAGCCTAATGCCTACACCCTCCCTTGATTCAGTACTTTGTCACTATATTTTCAATTGTGTGCTTCTATGTGAAGTAGGAGTTCCTTTGTAGTGTGCTGAGATAATGTTCAGATCTGTAGACTGATGTTTGCATAGTTTCAATGGTTCTAATCCAGAACTATGTCAAACTGTTATTGACTGTTTTTATGAGGTTATTTTGTGCAGAACCAGATCCAGTACTAGGTGACCTAGGCAGTTTCCTAGGGCCCACTGGCTTGGGGGACCACTAACCAAGTAGGTGGCCCACTGGCAAGTGGCTGCCACAAAAACTTCAATTTCTTTAAGAATGCACTCTGTGTGTATTACGTTCTTTAAGGAAACATGCTAGCATCTGTATATGCATCTTTGGTATATGACACGTATATTCAAATTGAAAAGCACAGAGTCCGATCCATTCCTGAAATAGGTTAGTGGAGAACTGTGCATGCGTGTGTACGTGTGTGTGTGTGTGTGTGTGTGTGTGTGTGTGTGTGTGTGTGTGTGTGTGTGTGTGTGTGTGTCTATATGTGCAAATATATGTACATGTGCACTTGTACTCAAGTCCTCATAGTTATGCCTACCACCAAGTAAAATTGATATCTGTTCCATATCCCCATGTCATATTGTTTATAAACATTTATCTACCAGTTTATATAGTTCTATATACCACAGTGTGCATAGTCTGAGATTCTGTGTGCCATTTCTCTACTGTATCTCATTTTTATATCAATCACTATATTGCCAAACTATGGGGTACACTTGGCTTTCCTTTTTCATCTGTGCCCCTTGCCTCAGCACACACACAGTGTTACCATACTGCAGCCATGATAAGTGTTCTTTCCATACTGAGTACCCTGCCTTAATGCACCTGTTCTACTGAAAAAATATTCTTCTCTTTGCTTAAATGCACTTGCTGCACCAATGAAATAGACAGAGTAATTAGCTTATGCAGGGTGCAAGAATCCTGCTTTTGTCAATCTAGAGGATGTGGCTGGAATGCAGGAAGAATGACAACTATGACTGGAGTCTAGCTTCTTCTTTGCAAAAGTCATCCATCTACTCTCCTTAAATGACCTACATTTTTATACAGGTCTTAATTGCATTTTCATATACTCATCTGAACATCCGAAATACCGCACAACAGCATTAAGAAACCTGTTAAGTTTTCCCAGTATAAATATGAATTAAGGGAAATCTATTTAAGTATGTGTGTGTAATGCCCCAGGTAGGTTAAGCCATTCAAAGTTCAGGCTTAGTACAGGACCCTAGTGCCTGAATCCTCTACATCAACTGCCAAACTGTACTGCTGAGTTTTGATACATTTTCAAAGAATGTTGAGTTTCTTTTCATTTAAAAACAATGTTGAGCTTCTATGCATTTTTCAAGGACTGTTGAGCGTCCTTGCATTTTCAAGGATTTTTGAGTTTCTGTGCTTTTTCAAAGAATGTTGAGTTTCAAGGCAAAAGAAGTTTACCATTGCTCATGCTGTCTGTTTTCAATGTGTAGCTGTTTTAAGCAAATGGCTGTTGTCAGTATTTGCGATATAAACTTTAAAAGCAGTATTTAGTAGCACACCAAGTTGCATGCTTTCCATTAATGCAGAAGGTTGTGGATTCTACTCCCAACATTATGTACATGGAGTGATGAGATTTAGTGCACCCCTGTAAGGGGTGTGTGGCAGCTGCACTCCTGAGTGTGTCTTTCTTTGGGTGAGATACCTAGTAACTATGAACCTGTTGCTTGTTTGAAAGCCATTCCCTATTGCTTATTATTTTTTGATGTAATATGGGCAGCAGGCACTGAATTTGTAGATGAAATACTGAAATGTAAAGTTGCTTGCCAGCAGCAACCTCTTCAATATTTATAGATCTCTTTAATGTCAAATTATTCAGGTGATATTTACTTCTGCAGAGATTTGTGTGTATTGGCAGACACTGATGTATTGTAATGAGAGAAGTTTGAGTGGCCTTTTATGGTTGAAATGTTCTGTAATGGGTAGTTTTTTTCCTTATTGGTTCATAGGTTTTGTTTCTTTGCTTACTGGAAACATGTTCATACACACAAATTTAGAACATGCGCTGATATGTGGCACTGCATTATACAAGGAATATAATTTAATATAATCAGGATTGTGCATCAAAGAACAAGTGCATGTATATAACATCCTAAAAATGTGTGCAAGGGGCCATTGGTTTGATAACAGCGCAAAGGTAAAAATCTGCCACTGGCCGGGTGCATTTTCTTTGAATGTGGGTTTCAATGCCATTTCAATGAATGTAGGTTTCAATGGTTGATAAGCTTACTGTTCACGCTAAGTCTGCTCCCTTTGTGAGAACATATTATTTTATTTTGCAAATGGCTATCAGTGTTTGTGCTATAACATTTGAAATAAAAGTTTTAAATATCTATAATCACTATAAAAGTAAAAATTAAAATATTATGCACTCTGACAGGTTTGAACAGTGTTTATAATAACTAAGGAGAAATAGCCAGGTAATGGGACCCTAAAATGACTTGGGGTGCTGCTGTGTGGGGGCAATGATCCATTACCCTGTCTAGACCCCCACTTGACCATGATATAGCTTTGAGTTTATGTGGAGCTTTTGCCCAGATATTGCATTGAGCCACTACTATCCTGCTTCTGTCATAATCTACTTGCTCCCTGTATCCGTCCTTCTCTCTATCTCTCTGCTTTGCCTGTGTCATTAATCTGTCTCCTTAGCATTTGTGCAATGACTGACACTGAGCAGCACCTGTAACTTAGGGGGAATGGCAGTACTCAACTCATGGCAGATTCCTGTGAGTTTTTGGCTTTGGCCAATTACTCTGGTGTCCTTTGTACTATTATGCTTAACCTCACTACACAAAGTACAGATAGGGTAGTAACAGTATGGGGAGACAGTTATTATCTTCTCTTCAACAGGCTGCAGTGCTGAATGTACACCATATAGGACGTTCCAAATGCAAATATTGTTAGAAAACATGACAAATGTGTAAATTATGATACATAGCACCTTAATATAACACATCTCTGCTCTACATTGGATCATGTGTTATGCTGCTGGCTGCAATGTACACCTTTTGCCATGTTAAAATTGTCATAACTGTGATGAAGCCTGATGCCTACATTCTCCATTGCCTCATTGTTTTGTTACTGTAACTTCAAACCAACAAAATTAAGATTGTAAAGAAACATTTCTTATGTGGTGTGCTGACATAGTTTGCATGTCTGTAAAATGTGTTTAGCATGGTATGAAGGGTCTGAATCCAAAAATATGTCAGTCATATTTAATGTTTCATTTATATTAATATTATGTGTGTAAATGTTGTCATCATATCTTATTAACCCACCATTATCCAGCCTATGTCTTCATCATGTTTCTACCTTTTGACCCCTGCTTACTCCCTATTGCAAATACTTGATTGTGCGTAGAATGAAATATTACTTATCATGAAAAAAATAACAGTAATACACTACAGACATCAAAAAATGGCCAAGAAAAATCAAACACTCTTTCTCTGTCTTAGCCATGTCTCTGTCTGTCTCTGTTCCCCCACCAATGTATTATCACTCCGTAATGTTGCATATTTATCATGCTACTCAATATAACGTACACATGAAGGGATTTTCAATAGTCATGAGTACAATGAATACTAATACATACATTCTCCTTTGTTTCAGTTTGTTGTCAGATTTACACTTTGTGAAGTAGGAGTTCTGATGTTGTGTTGTTAGATAATGCTCAGGTCTGTAGATATGATTTTTTGGTACTTATATATTATAGCAACCACATTCCGTCTAATGCAACCACACTCCAAGCAGGACAAGTGTCTCTTTTCCAAGCGATCGGTTCAGAGATTGTACTCACCTTATTTTTCTGCTCGACAAATGGAAGGACCACAAATTTGGAGAGGACAATGTTACCATCCATGTCACTAGCACATAATTTCAGGGTTTGATCGATGAGATGATCATAATTTTATGTACTGCGTGGGGCTTTATGTGCTCCATGTAGTTGCACTGACAGGAAAATATCAACATTTCTGTCAGCTTTTAAAGGCATAAAAAGTTAACGGACAGTGTCAGCAGGGCAGTAAACAATGGAGCGTTTCTGATAAAGTACTTTGCAGTGAAGTCAGTAAATAACATTTTACAATGTCAGAGTTTATATCCTTCAGGAAACACATGCGAAAGTAACTCCTGTTACTGTCACAACAAGTTTGTACATGTTTTACGGCAGCTTAAGGAGACCTTACCAGACGTAACAATTATAAACCATTTTTTTTTATTTTGCTGGTGTCTGTTGCTGTTTACAGTATGCAGATTTTATTGTCTAATGTGGGACATAACCATAACTTTCCTACGGGGTGCTTAACATTTGCGGAATTCTGACAGTTAATTTGCCTAATGCTATGCCTTGTAGTTTCAATCGGAACTTACATGGTTGCGATAATACGTAAGTACCGATTTTTTAAATTCTGTCATGGTTCAATTTGGATGTATGTCAAAGTGCTATTGAATGGTTTGCATGTTAAGGATTGGCTACATATTTTATAAACACATCATTATCCTGCTGCTTTATTAATCTACTTGGTCCCTATTGGCACACTGTCTCACACAGATCATGACCGAATAATTATGATGACATACTGAAAAGTAAAACAACACAACACAAATATGTGCAGAAATAGACCATAAGCAAATACATCTCTTCCTATGTCTCTATTCTTGTTTCCCAATCTTTCTTCCTCATTTAGTGTCCTCAGCTTTTGCATGGAGCTTGGCATCACACAACAGTGATGAGTGACAGTAAATGTTTCACATCTTACAGCTAAAGAGATTGTAATTTCATCCACAGTAGCATGGTTCACATAATGCAAATGTGCCTGTCCATGCTGTGCTAAAGGACTATTGACTAATATGACTATTGTGAGTCAGTGTAACATATGTATTTGGCTGATAGATGTCTTATACACCTTATGGGATGTTATACTTGTACGTACTCTGATTAAGGCTGATGCCTACAGCTTCTATTGCTTCAATCTGCTCTGAGTGTCCCTTCAAATTTGTCAGTTAAACTTAAAAAGTTATGTGTTCCTCTGTGTTGTGCTGAGATATTCCTTCTGTCTGTACACTTTAATTTTGTACTGCAAATGGTTTGAATCCAGACGCATGCCATACATTTATTTTCATGTTTTCACAAATTAATAGTATTTGTGTGTGTGCTGCATATGTTGTCAAACAGCAGTGTCATCCTTATGTCCTCTTCATGTTTCCACTATCCTACACTTTCATCCATATTTTAAACAATTTATTATACCCAATAATACAACTGAAGCATACAGAGTCTCAAAGTATGTACACATTTCTGCATCTACACGTGTGTTTGTTGTCATGCCTACCCTTGTGAATTTCTTGAGAATCATTGACATTTGGAGGCATTAGGAAAAGCCATAGATTTGATTTTTAAAACAACTTTATTAAATTATTACTTATGACATAGGAAAATTTACATTTATACAAAATGAATCAAACTGTATTAACAAATTAACATTAACAAACATAGTTCATATATATTGCTATATATCATATAACCTAAGCAACATGCATAAATTATTCAATTCCTGCCCTTTTTTTTAAACAAGAAACATCTTTATTAAACCATCACTTACAACATAAACAATCATTCATTTATATAAATGAAAACACACCACACCAACACAATCCCAGTTGCAAACATTATACATCACTTATAATCTACCCAATCATTTTCTGTCAAACATTACATAGCTCATTTAAGTCCTGCCTTCTTTTAAATCTCATTCCTCCCTTGAATGCAGTGTTACCACAGTTTCTATTTTTTCCTGTGTAGCTTGATCCTATCCTTGTCTAGATATCCCAAATACAGTTGTTTTATCAATGTTATAGAAATGTTGTATAACACAACACAAATATGTGCAAAACTGAACCATAGATGAATTTCTTGCTGTGTCTCTGTCTGTCTCCAAATTTCCCCCTCTCCCCATCCCTTCTGTCTCATCAAATAAACTTCCTCCTTTCAATACTGTTTCTATAAGCCATGTTTCCACCAGCAATAACATGCTTGGTCCCTCATATGTTTCATAACCATTCACAATATGTTCATATCTTCCCAGAAATAACTGCTACATGTGAGGCACATTTTTAATGTTTAAAACCATACCACAATATTAACATGTTGACCATATTGCTGATATATACTAATGGTTATAGGATTAAGGAGGCTACTTTTACATTCACAGCCAGAAGTAACATCAATATGAAACACACTTGTCTATTATACATGTGTTGACTGTAATGCTCAATCATATCATACAATCACATACAATTACACAACAATTGCAACATACCACAAATATAAGGACAGTCACCATATTTGAGGAATGTGTCACTATACAGCTGTATCATACATATAAGGAGTGAAGGACTGCAACTGTCATGACAAATGTTATAATCATGACACCTGAAGCATGAGCATAACATGTACCTGTTCTGATTTCCATCAGATTTAGACATGGTTGTAGGTCTATACTGCTTATTTGCATGAAGATCGACATGGACTACCACAGATTAATGTTGATGACTGTTTAGTACCTCAAGATATGATTATGCATGTGCTAACACTTTGCCATCTGCCACACACATGAACTTCTCAGTGTTGTATTACATGGAGAGAATTAAAAAAAATATTACAACAAAGAATTATGTGAGTGGGTTGTACAACTTACGTATGTGTTAATGGAATGAAAGGTAGTTGGATTTCACAATTAATTCAGTCTGCAGAGGTAAGTTTGCACTCCACCCATTATACTTGGTACAATGGTGTGTAACCTTTCCATGCATAATCCATCAGTGTTATTCAGCAGCACACTGTCATATTTTGGCAATGTCTGTTTTTATTGCCAATGCACATTGCCCAACTATGAAATTATGCAACTGACAGTGATACAGGAAATTGTTACTATTTGCATACAAGCCATCCTGGAATGAACTGTCATGAATACTCGTTTGACAATCTATTGTTTTACAATCATGATTATCATCAAAACACCATACTGTGAAATAGGTATATCACAGTAACACAATGTACATGAATGACAGTATAGGGATGTTATCATAGCAGTATGTAATTACATGTTGCAAGCACATTGCTCTTATGTCGGCCTGTCTAGACATGTGCATTTTCCACAAAACCTGTGATGCACACTAGATGCAGTTTAAAACACTAATGTGTTCACAGTTACAAATACGCATTTTTAAAATTTAAAGTCATACTCTTCCTGGAGTGTTTACATTTCATACTGTGTACTTTAGACTGTGCGAATAGGTAGGTTGTTCGAATCTGACAGTAGCAAATGTGTGTGTGTGTGTGTGTGTGTGTGTGTGTGTGTGTGTGTGTGTGTGTGTGTGTGTGTGTGTGTGTGTGTGTGTGTGTATCTGTGTGTGTGTGTGTGTGTGTGTGTGTGTGGTTCTAGTGCCAAGTAAGTAAGGCTTCAACAGCAGATGTAATGTGTCCACTTTCACTCGGGAGAGATGTTGCTTAACTTTAGACACAGCTCCCACTGCACTTTATCCCCTTTTTACCCAAACATCTCCTCTGCTACACACTGATGAGGTCATCCTGTCCCTTAAAAATCAGACTTCTCCTGTATCATTTAAGATTCATAATGTGTACTCTAGATTGTATAACTAGTTAAGTAGGTTGTTCGATACTAATACTGATGAACTTGTGTGTGTGTTTGGTTCTAATGTCAGGTAGGTAAAGCTTCAACAACAGGTTTGATACATGCACTTCCACTCAGGAGAAAACTGTGGAGACAGTTCCCTCTGTACTTTATCCCACTTTTACAACAAACACCTTCTCTGCAACATACTGTGATGTGGTCACCCTGTGAAAAGTTCACTTTCTACCCTTGGAAGTCAGACTTGTCCTGTAGCGCTTATGATTTACCTGTGTGATGGTGTAACAAGATAGACAAGAGGTTCAAATCCAACAATTCTGAACTTGCTTGTGTGTGTGTGCATCTGAAGTGTTAGTTACATAGAACTTCCTTGACAGAAGTGCTGTATCTACTTTCACTCAGGAGAAATATTTGCACTGGGGGAGCACTCATCCCTCACCTAATGCCACTGTTACAATAAACCTCTCCTCTGCAACACACTAATGAGGTCATCCTATCAACAGTGCACTGTCTATCCTTACAGGTCACACTTGTCCTATGGTGCTTGCAAATCATACAGTGTTTTTTACATTATATACCTAGATAGGTAGATGGTTTGAATCTCACAGTGATGAACCTGTGTGTGCCACTCAAGTGTCAGGTATATATAGCTTCATCAACAGGGAACTTGGAGAGGACTCCCCCATCCCCTTATCCCTCTTTTAACATCAACATTTTTTCAGCACCACATTTATGAGACCAGCCTTTCAAAAGTGCCTGTTATACTCAAAAAGTCAGACTTTTCCTGTGGCACTTGTGGTTAATAGAATGAGCTATAGATTGTGTAATTGGATAGGTAGGTGGTTTGAATCTAGCATTGTTTAAATAGTGTGAATGTGTACACTGTGATGCACAGTTGGCTTCTTCATGTGTTATATACACATGCTTAGGAGACATATTTTTAGTCGCCAAGGGCTACCCTATACATTTCTAGCATCTCCTGGCAAAACCCAGTTTTGGAAACAATCTGATGCCATAATGCATTCATAGGTGTATGATGATGTATGATCTGGCCCTGCCTCTTGATATTGTGATGACCCTCCACTGGACCATTAATCAATGAGCCTCAATCCTCACTACTGGCAACCATGGGGGACATTCTCTGAGATGATGACAGGTACAAACACAGTATTTCCAGAAGGAACTCTCTGCATCAAGTGCAATTTCCCTTAAGAGCGCACAGAGACCATAGTCAGTCTGGGGCTGGTTTCTCCCTCTTTCTCCAGATCCTCAATAAGACTCTTCACTGGCACAGCTATAGAGTTGAGATCATAGCTGAGTGACCAAGTCAAGACCTCCAGCACTCTCTCTATCCAACCAGTGCTTCTGGTCCCTGCCCAAATAGTTGACACATACACTCTTTGGGGTTTGATCTACACACACACATACACACACACACACACACACACACACACACACACACACACACACACACACACACACACGTGCACACACATACACACACACACACACACATACACACACACACGCACACACCTGGGAAAGGCTGGCACAGGTTTACTAGCTATGCCCCCATCTGTCCAGACTATAAGGTCATTTCCAGTGCCAGCAGCCACTCCTTATCAGCTAATTTAGGGCCCTTAACAAAGGTTGTTCAATCTTACTGTGTAAGATTAATACCAATATAAATGTTAGTCAGACCAAGAACAAGGCTATTAGGAGTGGCCCACACAGTGTCACCAAATAAATATGCAAGTATTCTCAAAACATAAATAGCTCTATACAGATCGGCCACAATGAAAGGTTTAAATATATTTAATAGTAAATAATAAAAGAACACAACAATACTAAATATATATTCACAGTGACATCAGAGTTCAAACCACTGGAAATATTTTAAATAACATTGCAGTACAGGGTCGCACAAATAAAGAAAAACATCTAAACTAAACTTCGCTATATTCTGATTGTATCTAAGAAAAATATACTATTCCCTAGAAACTTAATTAATTATAGCAGGGTAGATGTGTGGTGCATGAGTCTTGTTGTTGTTGTAAGGTCCAAGACAGAATGCAGAATGCTCTGGCTCACTAAGAGACTTCCTAATTAATATCTAAAATATTACTGCTGGGATAACATGCAGAGTAACATCATTTCTTGGCATCTGATTTCTAATTCCCAGGCCAAAACACCCATTGATAGAAACTGGCAGCATTTAGAATCTACATGTAAAATATATACAGACAAGGCTTTTGCTCAGATCTTTGGCAGATGCTAGAAGTCATAAAACAATTGCATTCCTTCATGCTTTAAAAGTAGCAATTAGTTCACTCCAAGGACAATGCAGAAAGCTTCCTTATACAGACTTTGTGTCTCTAGCTGCATTGAAAATTTGAGAGATAGTCTCTTTATTGTGTAGAAAATAAAGTACTTTAATTTCAGATATTTTTCTAAAGTTAGCTGGACTGAGGTTAACCCTCCAGTTTCCTCTGTTAAGCATATGCATTTAAACAGTTACAATTGTGCATGTACATTTCTGTTCT
Source organism: Protopterus annectens (assembly GCF_019279795.1). Classification (NCBI taxonomy): domain Eukaryota; kingdom Metazoa; phylum Chordata; order Ceratodontiformes; family Protopteridae; genus Protopterus; species Protopterus annectens. The sequence goes on along the minus strand of NC_056728.1, from coordinate 1,060,519,545 downwards.
CTTCCAATAAGGCACACTATGCTTACATTTCAAACACAGGACTCTGCAAATACTTTTTCAACACACACACACACACACACACACACACACACACACACACACACACACACACACACACACACACACACACACACACACACACACACACACACACACACACACACACACACACACACACGTCTGTACAAGCAGTTTGATATACACATGACATACAGTTCTAATACATTTGCAACACAAACATCTTGTATAAGTAATTTAGATATTCACCAATGACATATAATTATTTACAAAATTCCAGCTAGCTGTGCTGGCAGTATCTCCTTTCATCACAGATACTATGTCTGTATACTATATAAATAGATAGCTAGGTGGTTTGAATCCAGCACTGACTGAGTTCTGTAATTGTGTTTCTCTCTTTCTCAGGCATTGTTGAAAAGGCTTCAAATACATACAGAATATTTGTTATTGGAATCTTCTACCATCTTTTTAATAGAATTATCAACCTACTAAAGAATGGTGGTGTCATCCATTCAAATGTGTACTGTCACAGTTTTAAGTCAATATCCCATGTGGCACTTGCAATTCAGGCAGTGTTCTAAACCTTGTGAGCTTAGGTAGTTGGTTCAAACCTAGACATTACTCAGACACAGTTGTGTCAGTATGATTTTGCATGAACATGTAGGTAACAATGTTGTTACACACATATCTTCTGTATACGTGTATAGCTTGGTAAATCCTCTTACAAGAATCTCTGTTCATTTTTCACAGAGAAATGCTTTATTTAAGACTGATGATGACATTTAATTAAATTTTCCTTTATAAGAGTAGTAGTAGTAAGCCTTCTCCTCTTGCATGAGGAAATAAGACAATGTTCCATATGTTGTAGCCTTAGTGAGCCATGTGCTCGAATCCATGATTATCTACTCATTGTGCATGATAGGGATTCTACCATCACAGTGATGACAGCATTATGTAATACTTGTGTTAGGGTCTACTGGGCATTGTGTAATATTCTATAACAAAGAGACAACTCACACCACCCATTTAACCAAATTATGTGCTCACATATGCCTTGCAACAACAGCACAATGTAATGTCTTCAAATACTCACATTTCTCACAATTGTAGTGAGACGTCTACTGTGGCACTTTCATTCTTCACCAAACCATGTCGCTTCTGCTGTCAGTTAGGTAGGTGTTCAAAATCTGCAGTGTGTGACTGTAGTCACTGTGTCTCAGTATACTATTCTGCATAAATGATATCCTTCACAGTTACAATGTGTACAATGAAAGTGAGAGAAGTATCCCCATCTCTTTCACCTAAAAAGAAAAATGATTTACAACACAACCACATGATGTAATGACTTCACATAAGTATCTGGTGGACTTCTATAGGTGACTATTTAATTCCAGTGAAGTTCAACATCACAGCATTACATGAAAGTACTGATAATACACAAACCCCATTGTATCAAATTATTATTATTATTATTATTATCATCATCATCCATTTTTGTGTTGGGCAAACAAATTTCAATACATTTGGGACTCCGTGGCAATAAAGCAATTGTCTGTGTTTCATGTGGTGTAAATGCTCCTGTGGCACATGCAGTGAATAATGACTGATATAGCACATCTACACAGATAGAGTGTGATTCGATTCTGGGACTGTGTGTGTACAAAACCATGTGGATATAAAAAATTACTTAGCCAAGCAACACTGATATTGGACTGCTCATAGTTGTGTGAGCATTAACATAGGTACCTCCTTTTCATCAGTCCGACAGATTTTGATTGTATAATTTGACATCAAAACTCATTTCTTACTTCACACCTTAATTTCATTAATTTGTGACAAGCACCATTACCATCTCCTGTGGCAGATGCAGTCAGTACACAGCTGTGTAGAGTGTGCAGTATGATTGGAAGGGGATTTGCATAAGATAACATCTGTCTGTCAGATAACTGTATCACAATAGGAGTGACTTATGCAAACAGAGTAGTTATGGCACAGTAAGAGGGACACATTTTTAAGGTCTCACACTCCAAGTTAGGGGATTCATACTCATTACAATAGCAGACTGATGTAATCCTCCAAGAGTATTCTTCATTCCACAACTGGTATGCCTATTTCTGTGGCATCAGTGGTTGGTATTCAGCTCTCTGATGTCTGTCCTGGCATGTGTTCAAGTCTGCCACGATGCAAATGTTGAGTTTGTCAGTGACTGCTCACACCCATCACTTATTTGTAAAATAATACTACCCTGTTTTGCATGTCTTCTTCCAAACATTTATGAATTACTGTAATTTGCTTATTCACACCATAGAACATAATAGGAATTATTGGCTTCTATAACATTACTTACTGTATGGCATGCTGCAAGATCATCAGAAAGTGAAAGTGGGCATGTGTTATGAGACTTCCTTGTGTGTTTGTGTTGTTTACTTGCTATTATGGAGTGTTTGCTGTAATTGTTTATGAGCATGACAGTATAATGATGTAGTAGATGTGCACCATTTAACAAAGAGACCATTAATTAATGAATGTCATGGGTTATTTGTTGTCATTAGTTGTTCTTTGTCATGACTTAATTTAATTAGTCTCTGGAATGTTGCATTTGCCAATGTGTGCAATGGAGTATGTGACCTACTGGCAAAAATTACATTTCTCACAGGGCAGTGTACATTTGCTGTATGTGCAATTAAATCTACTACAGGTGAATTACTAATGCACATTGATGCTTCATGTAGGTGTGTTGTATGTTAATGTAGTATCATACAGCTATTGCCATTTCTTTTCACAAGGCTGACTTCAGGGCTAGATATACATGGCAATATACTGCAGTCATATCTGTACTTTAATACAACTAAAACATCTGTATGTCAGGTGTGGCACTTACATAAGGCAAGACACAAATCTTATCATTATTTATGGTAGCAAAAATACATCAGAGCCACAAATATTAACTGTCTTACAGTTGCTACTTTTGCCTACTAACTGATGTATCACTGGCATAATGCTGGCATGTTTTGTATGGGCTACCTATCCATTTGTGATATACACAAGACAACAGGCTATGTAAATTGATATACATCACTACAGTCAGAAACACAACCCCTATTGTCAGTGGATTGATTACACTTGACTTATAATTTGCCTTATGTGCATTTTGTTATATTCCACATTAGCATGACTTATTTTGCATGTACATGTGTCACAGCTGCTATAGTCAAATAAATTATGTATATCAGATCATTACTCTGTTTATATCCTGGTCAAAATGACACATCTGTGTTATGTGTCTGGTCTTTCTCTATTTTGCTACTTACATACACTGCATGCATGTCCAGTCACTAACTTTCTAACATTGAGAACATAAAAGTTGCTTAACAAAGGATTTTTTTCATCAGTTAATAACAGTATTGTTATGATTCCACAGGTGACTGTGATTTTTCTCAATATGTTCATACTGTCATAGACATATACACTTCCCTAAAACTGTAAGTATTGTTTCCTTCATACAAACAATTATTTAACCTGTATGTGGGTTCTAACATCAATCATGTGGATGTAATTTATTTTACCTTTGATCTCTCCCACAGTATACATTCCAGTGACAGATTACTTCGATACACCTGCCACACCTGTTTAAATAGGTATTCTAAGTACAATCATGTGAGTAAATATAAATATTACTGTACGTGCCAATAAACATATATAGTGGCAACTGCAAATGTATGTATTGTGACTGCTATTGTATTACATTTAGAGTTTACATTGATATGAAACACATGCTTGGCTCATAAATGTTGAAAAGTAAAATACTTCCTTTCTATGGTTGCAAGTGACAACAAATGACAAAGAAATGCCCCTTTCTGATGTACATGGCACAACAACTATAGGGTTCATTCATTTATGTTTATACATGATGAAGTTGAGAATACAACAGTACTATCAGCTAACAAATAATTTCCTGCATACACATCTGATATACAATAACTGTAGTACTGTATATACAAATATCGAATAAAGTATCTACTGTCCATGCTGACTGTTATCTCAACTCAGCCTTTTATTAACATTTGTATCACATGTACTCCCCTTTGTTACACTGTTGCTTTGTGTCCATCTCACATCATTCGTCAGCATGTCCATTTTTATTTATGTAAATGGGTGAATAAAGTTAACAGGATTCATTTTTATTAAATCAATATAAAATTATTTATGTTAATAATGCTGTTTGTGAAATAATCATATTTTAGTTATCTGAGTTACATTTTCCCTGCTTAGCCTCCCCTGCTTCTTATTTCTGCACTTCTTCTTCTTCTTCTTCTTTTGGCTGCTCCCGTTAGGGGTCACCACAGAAGATCATCTGTTTCCATTTCTTCCTATCCTCTGCATCTTGCTCTGTCACAATAACCATCTGCATGTCCTCTCTCACCACATCCATAAACCTTATCTTCGGCCTTCATCTTTTCCTGTTACCTGGCAGCTTCAACCTTAGCATCTTTTTCCCAATGTACTCTGCATCCCTCCTCAGCACATGTCCAAACCAATGTAATCTTGCCTCTCTGGCTTTGTCTCCAAACCTTCCAACCTCGGCTGACCCTCTAATATACTTATTCCTAATCCTGTCCATCCTCGTCAGACCCAGTGCAAATCTTAACATCTTTAACTCTGCCATGTCAAGCTCTGACTCCTGCCTTTTTGTCAGTGCCACTGTCTCCAACACATATACTATAGCTGGTCTCACTACCCTCTTGTAGACCTTCCCTTTCACTCTTACTGGTACTTGTATGTCACAAATCACTCCTGACACTCTTCTCCACCCACTCCATCCTGCCTGTACTCTCTTATTCACCTCTCGTCCACACTCACCATTACTCTGAACTGTTGATCACAAGTATTTAAACTCATCTACCTTCACCACCTCTACTCCTTGCATCCTCACCATTCCTCTATCCTTGCTGTCATTCACACACATATATTCTGCCTTAGTCCTGCTGACCTTCATTCCTCTTCTCTCTAGAGCATATCTCCACCTCTCCAGGGTCTCCTCCACCTGTTCTCTACTCTCACTACAGATCACAATGTCATCTGCAAACATCATCGTCAACGGGGAATCCTGTCTGATCTCGTCTGTCAACCTGTCCATCACCATTGCAAATAAGAAAGGGATCAGAGCTGATCCTTGATGTAATCCCACCTCCACCTTAAATGCATCTGTCACTCCCACTGCAGACCTCACCGCTGTCACACTACCCTCGTACATATCCTGTACCACTCTTACATACTTCTCTGACACTCCTGGCTTCCTCATATAATATGACAACTCCTCTCTAGGCACCCTAACATATGTTTTCTCTAAGTCCACAAAGACACAATGCAACTCCTTCTGACCTTCTCTGTACTTCTCCATCAACACTCTCAGAGTAAACATTGCATCTGTAATGCGCTTTGCTGGCATGAAACCATACTGCTGATCACTAATCATCACCTCCCTTCTTAACCTAGCTTCCACTACTCTTTCCCATAACTTCATGCTGTGACTGATCAATGTAATCCCTAGTTACTACAGCTCTGCACATCACCCTTATTCTTAAAAATTGATAGCAAAACACTTTTTCTCCATTCCTCAGGCATCCTCTCACTTTCCAAGATTTCATTAAACAATCTAGTTAAAAACTCCACTGCCATTTCACCTAAACACCTCCATGCTTCCACAGGTATGTCATCTGGACCAACAGCCTTTCCATTCTTCATCCTCTTCATAGCTGTCCTTACTTCCTCCTTGCTAATTCACTGCACTTCATGATTCACTATCCACACATTATTTCTGCACTAATTCCATTATATGAGCACAGTTTCCATGTTTAACTTCCTTTTTTTCTTATTTCTGCACTAATCCCATTATATGAGTAAAGTTTTCATGTTTAACTTCCCCTGCTTCTTACTTGTTTCAATAAACTAGTCCTTTTTTTCTATTAGCTGCCCACATTGCTCATTAGTTTTTCCTAGAGGCAACACATTTGTTTACACTGTGTTCTTCAGCTTCCATGCACCTTTTCACAAACTCTAACACTTGTAATAGCCATGAGAAAGTGCTAGTAAATGTGGGGAATTCTTTAGCAGCATGCGTATTCAATGAGCACTGCTATTCATTGTAATAACATGAAGTAAATGTGTAGGCTTAGCATCAAGTGTCAACACTTGTCAATGAATCTCAGGGAATGTTTGCCAGATATGACATACAAATTAATAATGGAAAGGAAGATAATTTGGGAACAAACAGTATATAAAGTTTAATCACCTGCCATTCTGTATGAAATATTGGATGATGGTGCCATTGTGAGATGTAACCAGATGCCAGTTGAGACCATTCTGGAGGAGTCTCAACCAGAATGGTACATATCAGGTACCCAGATTTTAAATATGAATGACAAGGTCCTTAGCTAACCATTGTATACTGATTCCATCAAATTTACTGATAGCTGTCTGAGATAAAGGCAAAAGCTCTCAATCTGAAATGTGTCATGATGGAACCCAGAGTAGAAATCTGGTTTGTGTATGCCAAATGTTGGTGCCTCTTGAGAAAACAAAAAAGACTCTGGAAACTTTCTTTTTCTACTTGCATGGAAAGTATGATTGCAGTTCTATGACAGAGTATTCAAATATTATTTGCACACATGTGCAAATGTGCTTGTACTATTAAGAATACTTAGCACCCATGTTGCATATAGCTCTTAACTCACTGTTGAAGAACCTAAAATGTTAATTTTGTCTTCAAAATGCTTTCCCTTTGTGTGCAATGAAAGCTGCATCCTAACCTCAAAATCATGAGGCCAGTGCCATTATTAAACAGTACAGATCAGGGTCTGGTACCATACATTGACAATGTAACAAATATGATTTCCGAATGTTAAGACAAAGTACAGTTATTGCATTTTTACTGCAACTAGAGCAATTTAGGTTGCCATAGTTTTCACACAACTGAGAATAAACACACCCATTAATTTTTATTCAGTAGCAATAGTGGGGCAAATGTGTAACTTCTTTACATTATAGGGGTTATTTAATTAATCTGGAGAAACTTTTCTTTTTGTATAGGTAGTAGCCCTCATAAGTGACATACGTGAATGGAGTAATGCATTTTTGCATATGTGAATGTGATTTTTAACTAGCAGAAGGTAAGGTAATCGATATATGTAATGTAGACCCACTGTTTCAAGTAGTAATTTACTCAACTGTTACTCAATGTGGAGGTGCGGCATCTTGTCACTGCAGTTTTATGAAGCTAAGCATGGAGCATTTTACATGCTAACACATAAGACTGTAAAAAGTGATATCTTGCATTAGTTTTGCAGAGACAAAGATTTTTTCCTCTTGATCTTTGGTAATTTACCCTTCTAAATGAAACTTAGGAGAAATTATGCAGATGCTTTACGAAAAAGAGTCAAATAGCAATAAGCCAGATATAAGATGAAAAATAAATACTGTAAAAGTAAACAAATTTCATCTGTACAGGAAAATTATAGAAGGGAATGTCAGAAATAATCCATACTGGGTAGTAACCAGGTTGGAAACTTTCATAAACAAATTAAAAAATATATCCTGTTTATCTCCTCCAAATCAGAAGAAACATCCATTCCTTGATAAGTGGTATTGAGGTAAATTAAATTAAATGATGGTCAACATAAATTGCTAAGGGCATTAAGATCATCAATTCTAATTTGTTTAAATTAATTCTAAGCCACAATACTGTTCAATCAGTCCCAGAAGCTTTATAAGTAATGATAGGGTACGGTCAGCTTGGAAAAGGAAGACTGTATAGTTAGCCATCTACTACTCAAGTAATCATGTGTTCATGGCCCAGAATGACAGATACTATGGTATAAAATGGTGAGAGTAGACATCTTTACTTTCCACTGTACTAGAAAGGAAAAGTAAGGGACAGATGGAGAAAGAAATTATTAACATAACAGTGATGACCATTAGTGATAAGGTAGTAATAAACTAAGTTGATCAACATTAAAAAAGGAGAACAAATCCTGGTTTGTAACACATCCAATAAATTCCTCAAAATGATGATGTTAAAGCCCCTTCAAGGTCAAATAGATGAGCTAGGTATTAGTAGCATTTTCCATAAAATAAACTAATATTGTAGACCACATTCATATTATCATTGTTGTTTCTGCTCCTGACAAATCTTGTTATTTTGTGGTCAGAATGAAAAGTGAGATAAGATATACCCTCATAGAAATTAGACTTTTTGAAATAGTTCCTTAGACATCTTTAGCAAAAGGCTACAATTTTAAATTTCTTATAAAATCTTAGTACACCAAGTCACAGTATTATGCATGACTACATTTTCTTTATGTCAGAATAATGTTCACCATATTTATTGCAGCCACTGTTAAGTTACATCTAGTGTAAAACATGTGAGACATCCTGTTGCTGAGATAATGGCCAGGTCTCAGACAGATTTCTTCACAGTGTTAAGAAAAGTTTGTAAATATGTTTGAGAATCATCATCATCTAATTCCTACAGCAAGAATACTCACATTTGCAAATAATTCAGCACAGTTCATTTAACAATTGACTCTGATGACTTCCCTTTCATCTGAGAGACACACTTCAACTTACACTGAGATTGCCTATGTCATATGTGATAATTTAATAAAGATGTTTATTGAAAAAAATACTGCTCCATACTGTCTGATTTATCTCTGATCCAGACCTTAATTGCCTGCATCCAATAAGATAGAGTCCTTTGGCTTTGTGCTCCATTGAGCACTTTTCCTACTATCACCTTACTTTTACTTCTAAGAAGATCAATTATTTTCCTTCCATGATTCTATTTTGCCAGTTGAGGTACTCAAGTCTGTCCCTCATCATAGAGATTACATGTTGAAATTGTCAACTGTAAGGAGGTATTATTTCTCAAGAGGTACAGACAATTACAAGCTAAACTTATGACTGCAGTTTTAAACTTTATATTCAGACCAGGCTATGGTTGAGTCTACAGAATAAAGTTTCTAAATGTGACACATGGATAACTAACTAAAGGGAGGCAAAAGTGAGAAGTCTGATAAATAAAATGTCTCAATCTGAGTTGCAGTCAATGGGAAGCCAAGAAAAAATCACTCCAATAAAAGAACAGAGCCTGCCCATACAGAAAATGTATCCTGCTTCATCTGTATCAAATATTCATTATTGCTCTTCTAAAAGCAGATAAATTAAACATAATGACTTTTTTTATCCTCATCTCAAAGTTTAATATTCATACAGCACCTATCAACTACAAGTTCACAATCAGACAATGAGATCTGCCTTAAAAACTGCATCTGTTGCTTTCTTGTTATGTGCTATGTTTCAAATTGATGAATACAGACTGTTACATCATTAGTAACTTCACTCAATTGACCGGAGATGAGATCCATTGACTCTCAGCCAAGAAATGTCAATGTATTAAAGATCATTATTTTCTGAAGAAGTCTTTTAGATGAAATCGTTATTAAACTGTTTTGAGTGCTAAAGGTCTGTTGTTTCCTGGCTTAACTGGTGTTTTTTTTTTTGTTATTTTGTTTTATTATCATCACATTGAAGTTCAGTTTTCTGTTGTATTAAAAGATCACATTTGTCTATTTTACCTCAACCTAAGATTATTTTGTTATACTTTGTTAAACTTTTATTAAAAAAAGGCACAAGAACAGAAAAATGTGCAGTGAAAATATACACAATTAGTGTAGTGTAATTACTAATTGACTGATTGTGAACGGATTGAAAACCTGAGTTTATATTCTATATCGTATGGACAGAGAAGGGGAGTCCTGACTCAGGTTTTTAAAGTATGGACAGATTCCTTTTATAGGAATGCATAAGACTAAGAAAATATGAATGATATGAGCCTATTGGATGTTGAAGAGCTTTTCATAAAAATAGCAAAACTATTACTTGGTTCACAGAGTGGATTGTTAATGAGCACAATGTATTGCCGCTGCTTGTTAGGGATGGTGGGAGCATAGAAACATTTAAAAAGTTTTAGATCAACACTTTTTTAGTCAATGCTTTTGGATCTGTTCAGGATCCACGGACACTTTGCCTGTGCCCCATTGTAAGAAGATGTAACTGTGAATCAAGATTTTCCATCTTCTTAGAAAGGGCAATGAATGGGAAGAAATATTTTTATTGATGTCCAAAAACCAAAAGGTCCCATGGATGTCATGAAAATAAACATTGCTTTAAAATTTATTTATTGCACTTTCACTGAACACAAACCTGAGAAGATATATTGTACTGTACTGTATTTTACTGTATAGTCAGCATTGCCTTTCTGCATTTCCTTCTCAGAATATGAATTTCTGAGCCATGCCTTTGCAGATACTGTCATCACTATTGTCCTGTCCACACAGCGACCATGCAAACATTGTCTTTGAATTGCCACAGTTAGCATTAGTGATACGTAAATGTTCTGAATAGTATCATAACCATATACTCACTGGATGTAAATTATTGCCATAAGGATAACTCAGACATACAGCGAACTTGATGTTAATTTTCTCCATAAAGATAATTCGGACATACAACTTTCTTCGTGGCCAGTCATGTCACTTCACTTATCAAGTGGTTCCACAGTGACTGCACTGCCCCCTTGTTCCAAAGAGCTGTTATAACATTCCAGTTCTTAATACGTTTGATCATATCAACCATTCTCATTTTGTCATATACTTCCTTTTTCTCTTTCCAAACTTGTTGATATTGGCTCACAGGCAACTTTTTGAACACCTGAACCAGATAGACCTTTAATGTGATGCCCAGCATGAATTTTGAAAAGGCAATTGCCTTTGTTCAGCTTAAGGAATATGTTCCATCCTAAGACAGTGAAAATAACACATCATATGGTACATTCTGTGATCTCACCAAGGCTTTACAGCCAACTGACAAAGGTTGATAATCTGCAAATGTACTCACCTGAACTACCCAACAGCCCTATAAAATGGATCACTGTCTACACAAAGGGTAGTAAATAGAATGTCCGAGTCTTCTATATTCTGGATAATTTTGAAATGATAACAGTGGATTTTCCCCAAGCTTTCCAGTTTGATCTTGAGTTGTTCACTATAGACGGAAGAAACAGTGTGTTGCAATATGGCAAATAAGATCATAATGGCTAAAATGGATGGGACAGGATTTAGGACAAGCAGGTGTGAAAGATAGTTGCAATGCTGTAAAACTGCAAACAAGTTAATAAATATAATAGAAACATTTTTAAGTAACTAATAGTGAAACAATGAAATACTCTGCCTTTGAGAATACTAAACCATGGTACTAAGGATATTTTTTGTTTTGAGCAAAAGGTAGAGTCTTATTTCAGAAGAGTATGGTAGCTGCTGCAAATTAATTTAATCTGTCAGGAAATTGCTTCTCATGGGCATAACTCTGATTACATTGTAGTTTACAGCTATATTTATCTATTTACTTCTCTATTATATTTAAGTGGGAATATTGATGTAAGAAATATGGGGCGGCACATGGAATAGCATTATTGTCTCACAGCAAGAGGTTTCCTGGTTCGACTCTCAGATGGGGTGATTTCTGTATGAAGTCTGCATGTACTCATTGGGCCGGATTCACGATGACTTGCACAGAGTCTACGAGTAGAGTAAGACTCCATGCAGCCATCACGTCCGACGAGCGATCCATGAACAGCCTGTAGGGGCGTGTAAGAGAGCTCCTAACACGTCTCCTACATGGAGAGGGGTGTGATATGCAAATTATCTCACTTGCAGCCAAAAGGCATGCAAATGAGGTAAATTTGTGATCCAGGAAGCAGAAACCTGTCTGAGTAGGAGACGTGTTAGCTGCAGAAATGTTCTCAGTTGACAACTGAGTACCATTCTGCAAATAGTACAATGGAGCCTTGTCAGCTCCAAATAAAGGTTGCATATGGTTGAGGAAGCATGCCAATGACCAAATATATGGCCATTGGAAAGTTTCCCTGATGCAAAATTAAAATAAAAATAATTTTTTTTCGGCGATTTCCGATGTTTAAGCGCAGCGCCGTGCAAACGGGGTGCGCTATAAAAATCATAAAATAAGACAATAAAAGCCACAACATGGAATTTATGAAAATTGCCAAATTTCAATGTAAGGGAACAGCAGGCTGAAGACAACATGGCCACCGAGTAGGGGTTGCTAAGGGGAGAAGCCCAGTCTAAGACATGTAACCAAGCATTAGTACGCAATCCTATGTAAATGAGTGTTAGGATAGTGAATCGCACTTTTACATAGCAAATAAGCACAGTCAGTGGAGTGTAGGAGTAGGATATGGGGAGGAACAGAGTAGGAGATAGATGACATCACAAGGGGGGTATGTATGAAAGTAGTGCAGCTCACTGGAGGACAGTGGCATCTGTTAGGTGTCAGTTAGGCATCATGGAAAGAGGTTTGTCAACAGGTAGGCCAGGGAAAGCCAAGAAATGAAAGGTGTATACTGTGGATAACACCAAAGTTTCTTGCTGAACAGGTATGCGAGCGTGTGCGCGCCTGTAAACTTGAGTAAGACAGAGTGCGCATGTGGAAGCATGAGTGCGCGCGTTTAAGCCGGAGTAAGCATGTATAAGGCTGTTGGAAGACCTGTAAACTTATTTGCGCCGGTGTGCGTGCGATTTAGCCCGAATAATCAAGTTTTAGTCCGTCTAAGCATGTATGCGCGTGTGTGAGCTGCTGTGAGCGTGTTTGTGCTTGTATGCGCGTCGCTCCCCCTGAGGAAACAGAAAAGAAAAAGGAAGCACAACAAATAGCAGGAAGCTACCAGGTGATACTAGTAGAGCTAGCAGGTGAAAACAATCCAAATCAGGCAATAACACAGGCAGAGCACTAGCCTAGCCCAGCCCAGCACTTAAAACTCTACAAACAACAGTGCAGTTTTTTTCTCACAAGAGACACTGAAACACTGGAGTATGCTACTAGAAGTGAAAACTGAAAAAGCTTCACTCAGACAAAAAATGCTAGGGGCTGCCATTGCTGTTATAAGACGACATATGCAACAGTGAGGAGACGGAGAAGAGTGTACAGGCCCAGGGTCACCTACCAGGGGTTACATGAGCTGGAGACAGTGGAGCACTATAGAGTGGACAGAGACCTCGTGCAGCAAATTGTGGAGCTGTGCAGGCCATGCCTCACACACAGAACCAACAGAGGATAACCCATCCCAGTGGAAACCAAGGTATGTGTTGGCCTAAGAATACTAGCAACAGGTACCTTTCAGAGACCAACTGATGATATGATGGGGATATCACAGGCATCAGCATCCAGGGTACTGCAACAGTTCCTGGATGCCATGTCAGCACATGTCGGTGATCATGTATATTTCCCCAATTCCCGTGAGGTATTGGCCAGCAATATGCATCTCTTCCAGCAAATAGCAGAATACCCTGAGGTAGTGGGTGCAATAGACGGCACGCATATATGCATCAAAGCACCATCCGGTGAGCGGGATAGGGCCTACATTAACCGCAAAGGCTTCCCCTCCATCAACTGCCAGGTCATGTGTGATGGCCAGGGCATAATAATGAATGTGTGTGCTGGCTGCCCTGGAAGCTACCATGATTCCCATACCTGGCATCTGACGCAGCTGTACCAGACATTTGCCAATGGGGACATCCCACATGGTCACTTAGTGGGGGATGCTGGCTATGCACTGGAGCCGTGGCTGATGACACCCATCAGAAATGCACACACACATGAACAAGAATGCCATAATGAGGCACACGCACAAACACGAAATGTAATTGAGCATGTGTTTGGGTTGCTCAAGTCACGGTTCCAGTGCCTGGACACATCTGGTGGAGCCTTGCAATACTCACCAACTACATGTACCCAAATTGTCATGGTATGTGCCATGCTACATAATATAATCCTGTGAAAACAGCTGCAAAGGGACCAGCATAGGCCTGGGCCAAACAGCCCCCCATCAGTGCCAAGGCCATCACAGGTAGAGCATGACTTGGAGGAGGAACAACCTGAGGCTGCCCCAGTAGGCAGACGGAGCAATGCCCAGTATGCCTTGGCAAAGAGGCAACACATAGCACATACACTGGCTCAGTAGGAGCCCTGGAAATGATACCTCTCTCTGACTCGCACATATAGTAAAAGGGATGCCTAACTTGACACTACCTGTTGCCAAACATGTATAGGGAGTGCAGTATGCGCATCCAACATAGGCAGCCCTGCAGCACCACCTGAAGCATGATTGCCATGTGTTAAGCAATGTAAGGTAGTGCTAAACAGCATTTACCACCATGTTATATATGCAAACTTTTTGACCTTCAGTAGCATCCTACCCTCACCAAACATGAGGCCACAATATGAAGACAAGATGATCAATTACAACAATTGGCTTAAGTATTGGTGTCAGTGAAAGGGGATTCAATGCCTGTCAGCCTGGGATGAGATTCTCGACAAGACATGATGCTTTGCTAGTGATGGATTTCACCTATCACCTGTGGCCTATTGTATATTGCCAAAGGCTCTTGTCACCCCCATAGTGCCTTTTCTAGGTAAGGCTCAAAACACAAACCCACCTCCATAGGTATCACAAGGGATAAGAAAGTATAAGTAATGCTAATCAATGCCAGAAGTTTAAACTGCAAGATGCACACACTCCAAACACTCCTCAGCATGGAGAATGTTGATATCTGTGTAGTAACAGAAACCTGGTTCAAGGCTCCCAAGAGCACCCTAGCATTCACAGGTACACCTCATACCATACTTTACAGCTGCAAAACATGGAACAAACTACAAAAGGAGGGTGATAATCAATATTTGTCAAAGATACCCACACCCCCAGGTTGGTGGCACAGCATGAAGCCTCAGAGACTACCCATGTGTAACCAACAGTGGGTAAAACCGCCTTTCAGTTCATAGCCTGCTACAGACCACCCTCCTAAACCCAGAAACCACACTTGGCCGACTGGAGAACACATGAAAATATGAAGATCTCCCCAAACACCATTATATTGGGTGGCTTCAACTACCCAAACATACACTGGGAGCATTACCCTAGCTCCAACACCCTAGGCCAAAGGTTCCCAGAATTTATAAACCAAAATGCTATGGAACAACTTGCTACCACTCCCACAAGAGGGGAAAACATACTGGACCTGATCATCACCAACATGGGGACTCTATGCCCAAGACTAGAAGTGTATCCCTCACTGGAATGATAACACCAGATAGTAATCTCACTGGATATTCACATCCCCACCCCAGCCCATGGCCAGAAAACCACAGTGAAAAATGTTCACTAAAGCATATGTCAAACGCCTCAAAACTGAGGTGGAATCCTTCACAGCCTCTGTGTCTGTGGAAAATACAGCCCAGACCTCATAACCCTTTATAAATGCATTCTATGAACACTGTCAGGAATGCATGGATCATGCAATCCCAAATAAAACCAAGACCCAATCCTCCAAAGGCAGGCATCCTGTTTGGTGGACCCCAGCCATAAACAAACCATACAATACAAGGAGGAAGCTACTATATGATAGATCCAAATCACAAAAAGGGAAGCCATCTTTGACCAGTATTATTGAAAAACAACGTCCACACATAAAATTGTCTAAGGTCATCTGTGAGATAAAAATTGTACAGGACACCAAGGATAATCACAAGGCATTCTTTACTTATTGTAGGAACCTGTGTGGGAATCCCCAGGTATGTTCAGAATTAGTTCAAAATGACAAACAATGCAACAAACCCACAGACATTGCCAACATCCAAGCTGACAGGTTCAGTGCAAACTTCTCCCCCCCCTCCCCACCAAAAGGGCAAATATCTTTCCAGCAGAGTGCTGGCCCCCTGACAATGCAGATGCTCAGGTAACAGCCAGCCTCTCCAAAGCAAAACACACAGCATCAATGGGACCAGACGTTGTCCTGGGCTGTGTCCAACATGAACCCCAAGAATAATTGAACACACACATAAAACCACTGTTCAGTGTCAGCCTTAACACATGATATGTACCCAAAGAGCAGTGTACAGCAACAGTGGACCCTCTCCACAAAGGTGGTGCCTCAACGGATACTGCAAACAATCGCCCCAGAAGCCTGACTAGGTTGGTCTGCAAAGCTATGGAAAGGATCATCATGGAACTCAGAAATAAACATACTGGGGACACACAGACACTGGATCCTACCCATTTTGGCTTTGTTAAGGGCAGATCCTGCCTCTTAAACCTAGTTGAGTCATTTGAAACAGTCACCAAGGCCATTGACGAGGGGATGGTCATCCACACAGCCTACCTGGACCTTGCCAAAGCCTTCCATACAGTTCCCCACTTGGTCATCATAGATAAGATCACCAGCTTCAATAGAAACCCCTATGTCACTAGATGGGTTGCAAACTGGCTCAAGGACAGAACCCACATGGTCTGAAATGCTGGAGCCATGTCAGACCACAAACCAGCTACAAGTGGCATCCCACAAGGCTCAGTCCTGGGACCTCCCTTGTTTGGTATATATTTCTCAGAGGTACAGGCCAACACAGAAGGACTGTTGGTAAACAAGTTTGTAGATGACTGCAAACTGGGCACCATAATCGACCCTCCAGCTGACACAAGCATCCTACAAAAAGGCCTCATAGAAACAGACAACTGGTGCCAGAGCCATGTCCTCAAGCTAAACACAAAACAGTGTATAGTCCTCACCTTTGTCAAAAACTAAGTGCCTACAAATTACTACATATGTGGTAACCCATTAAATATGGAAGAAGTGATAAGGGACCTGGGGACCCAAGTCGATAGCAATCTCACATTCGACAACCATGTGGCCAAAGTCTTCAGATAAACATTTCATATAGCCCACCTAATCATGAAGGTAATCACATCTACATCAGTGGAGGTCATTGTGCCTCTTAATTCATCCCTCATCAGGCCCATAATTGAGTACAATGCCCCTTGTGGGATGTACCTTTTCAGACACCTGCAGCAGCTGGAAAGACCACAAAAGTACCTCACCAGGAGGATCAAAGGGCTCAAACACATACCAGTCACTGCTCGGTTAAAGAAACTGCAGCTCAGCTCAGTAGCATACTCCTTGCCCAGAGGCGATCTGTGCCAGATGTATAAAGCCTTGTCCAACCTGGAATCAATGGACATGCTGCACCTTGGAAAATCAGAATCCCATCAAGCCATCAAACTATGCACTAAAGAGACCTGAACCTCAGGACTGAAATAAATAGGACATGCTGGAGTGACAGATCCATAACCCAGAGGCTCCCCCCACTCTTGAGTAAACTCCCACTCCAGGTTAGCCAGAGTCCCTCATTGACTCTCTTCAAGAGGAATCCTGATGAGTGGATGGGAGATTGTAGGTTTACCCTGGGTATCACTTCTATGTCACTGTTAGCCAGAGGCACAGTATACTAACCATGAAAAATGTAATGGCAAACTCCACTTACAATGTGTGTTGAAAGCCAAACACACTCTGGCTAGGATTATGAATGCCCTAGGGCAGATAGCCTAGTATGAACCTATGAACAGAATCACACACACCAAGTAGTACAACTGTGGTCACTGTGGAGTAATGTTTGCCAATGTCCACTCAAGTTGGTGAATACTCAGCAATGTCAGACAAGCCTGGTTTAAGTAGGCCATAGCTGAACAAAATGCAACATGCTCATAGTTGCCCAACTGGCCCTTAACTAGTCTGGTCTGCTCAGTATGAGCATTTACAGCAGTGACGGGACTCAAACCCATGATACTGTGCACCATAGTGAAAGTGCTGAACCACTACAGCATGACAGTATTGCAGTATTCAGCCAGTATGAGAGAATGCTGCCAAGTCTTTGCAAACTATCCCATGGAAACCCTGCAAGCACAGCATAATTCCTGTTGAGTTATGACACAAAGGAGTCTGGCAGTAAGAACACAACATGACTTCCAACACACACACACAGTATTAATGTCAATATTGGTCATGTTCACACAGAACCACAAATGTAGTGGACTTCAGATCACAACATATGGAAAGGTCACACTGGGCATGCTCACACACTTGGATAAATGAGACACATGTCAGGCAACAAACCATGGAAAGCCTGAACTGGGCATGCTCACACACTTAGGCCATGTCTGGGTATAGCAGTCAGTCACACATATCTGGCAGTTGTATGTGTTTAGCCAGGAACCTCCCATGATCCAGCAATCCACCCTGTGCACACAGTTAAATGACAACAGACACATATATTAATATACAGGAACCCTGTCATGATCAAACATGTTATGCAGATACACAAGTTGTTCACAGAAACTGTGAAAGCTATAGCAATAAAGACCTGCAAACAGTAGCAGCAACAAATATTGTGCATCCCAAACATAAACATAGGTGCAGAGTTGAATACTAGGCTGTCTGCCCTGGAGAATTCATAAGCCTAGGCAGAGTGTATTTGGTGTCTGCCTCCCCAGTAGAGTAGCCTACTATGCCTCTGTAAAGTAGGTCACAGAAGGCACCCTTTAAGGCTACTTTGCTGTGCCTCTGTCAAGCAGGGACACAGTGGAGATCCCAGGGGTGAATTTGCAATTTCCCATCCATGCGGCTGTATTTTGCTGGAAGAGGGTTGGTGAAGGGCTATGTCTAACTCTAATTGGGATTCAATTCCAGAGTGAGGGGAGCCTGTAAGTAATGAATCTGTCCCTGCAGCATGTCCTATTTATGTTTGTGCTGAGGTTTACATCCCTGGAGTGTGTAGCTGTAAGGGTCTTGGATGTTATGAGGTGGAGCATGTCCATTACTTCTGGGTTTGAAATGGCTGTGTACGTCAGGCATAGATTACCTCCGCGTTAAGCAACTGAGTAGAGCTGGAGATCCTTTAGCTGAGCTGCATAGGACATCTGTGTGTAGCCCATGATTCTCTTTGGGAGGTACTGTTGTGTTCACTGTAGTTGCCACAGGTGTTGGGTAAGGTACACCCCAAAAGGGGCATTGTAGTCAAACATGGTCTTGATGAGTGAGTAGTAGAGGGCCACAATGACCTCACATGATCTACCCATGTGAGAAGGAGGGCTATACAAAGTTCTTAGCAATGACTCTCTGTCAATGTGATTAGCAAAGGAGAGGTTATGATCTATCTGGGTCTGTGGGATATTGCTCTGTTATGTAGTAGCTTCCTCCTTCTGTTGTACAGCTTAAATATGGCTGGGGTCAACCAGACAGGTCTCCTGTTTTGGAGGAGTCATGGTTTTATGTGGGATAGCATGATCAATGCATACCTGCAGCTGCTCATACAATGTGTTTGTAAAGAATTCTGCAGATTGGTCTGTATTAACCTCCAGCACGGGGTCTCTGAAGTATTCCACCCCAGTCTTCACAAGTGCAAAGTCTGCTTTTGAGAAATTCTTTAGAGTGATTTCCTTGGCTGGGTGTGGGGATGGGATATGGATGTCCAGGGAAAGTGGATCATGGTCTGATCTTAACAATGACAGTTCTACCTCTGGTGTGGAACATAGAGTCCCCATGTTGGTGATGATCAGGTCCAATATGTATTCCCCCTAGTGGGTGTGGTGACTGGTTGTGCCATAGCACATGGATTCACAAATTGTAGTGGCTGTAGGGTGATGTTGAGGGCTTGAGTAGTATCCCCAGTCAATATTTGTGTACCTGAAGTCAACCACTATAATGGTGTGTGTGAAGACCTTCATATCCGACACTGTTCCCAGGAAAGCCAAGTGTGGTTACTGGGTATGGGTGGGTGGTCTGAACTACACACCAAACCAAAAGCCAGTTTTGCACAATGGTAGGTGTATATGTATGGCCTGTCATGCTTAGTGCAGTGGGACCAAAAGAGAGGTGTGTGTATCTGTGATATATATGGATACACCCCCTACTTGTGTTCTGTGTCACAAGTCCTGTGGTCACGAAGCATGGTATAGAACATAACCTAGCAGTGCCAGTGTGCATATGTGACCCTGAACTAGGTTTCTGTGAATGCACAGATATTGCTACCCCACATACTGAGGGATAGTTAAAGATGTACATTCTTCTTTGGAAAGACAGATGATGTCAGCACCTTATAAATACAGCAGGAGAAGGGAAATCATGCAGTAATGTGAATAGCGTGCTGTGCTAATGCATCTCTCTCAAGTGCCATAACCTAGTTAGGTAGGGGTTTGAATCCTACAAATGCCATGTGTGCATTTGTCACACAGTTTGTGAATGTGTTGTGTGTTTTGCTTTCATTATTGTATGACATATTATTATAACAGTAATTGCCATGCACACATCAGGTATGTGTTTGCCACATATAGATATGTACCTGTGACCTATAATAGTTCCTATGTGTGAAGCCTGCCCCATATGAATACAGTTGTTACCTTTGCCGCCATGTGCC
Organism: Protopterus annectens; assembly: GCF_019279795.1. Taxonomy (NCBI): domain Eukaryota; kingdom Metazoa; phylum Chordata; order Ceratodontiformes; family Protopteridae; genus Protopterus; species Protopterus annectens. The sequence goes on along the minus strand of NC_056728.1, from coordinate 1,060,499,157 downwards.
GCAGCTTACCAGACCTTAGGCCATACATGTATGTTGGTGACAATGCAAGCTACTGCAGTGATCTGTATCCTAGGCCAACTATGTGACACACACCCATGAAAGCTTTGATAGATGAATGTGGGTGATGGTTCATGTCTGCAGTATATGTCAGACATGTTAAAACACAGCAAAGTCTGTGAGTGATGGCCATCCAGCGTAAGCTTATGGCAACTGTTGCCGATATGCATACAGACACCTTCTTGCTTAGGTGATACACAGAGGGACTGCAGAATACCTTTGGAAATGTGAATATCACAGGATAGACAAGATAACACCTGTCCACATGTACACACCATCACCCGTTCTACATGATGGGTGCTACCACCTACATGGTACTGTTGGAATACTATGTTAACTACATGCCGATAACAATGCCACAGTAGCGTTACAGCAGTATACCATAGCTTGGACAACAGGTATCTGTCCGTATGATACCCTTGTGGTGGTTAGGTGTGTCATGTGTAGAATGCATTGTAGGCCACTGTATGTATTTGCAGTCATGGATGGACATATCCATAGTGTGTTGGCATGTACATGAGACTGCTATATGCCAAAGGGTATTGTTCCCAGGGATGTGTGGGGCTCAGTAACAATGGCTACTGGTATAGTGTAGTACTGCAGGGATATCACTGACACCAGGTTCCAACGTCTGTGTATCATTTGAGGAGACACCATGTAATGACCACTGAATGTCAGGCTATGTAAGCTGTGTATACTACCAGAATGCAGACTATTGACATGTGGAAATCGTATCACCCACAGCATACTGTCAAACCATGTCATGTTCCATGTTGACCATGTTCACAAATGTACACCTGCAAATTGGTGATGCAAACATCACACATGTACTGTCTGCACCCCAACACATGCAGGCACAGGTACACACAACAGCCATGTGGCACATGTGCAGACAGTACACTTTGGGAATTAACACTGGTGTATACAAAACTGCAATGACAAACATAGTTAATGCATCATGCATGCTTGAATCTACCCACACCAATATCATTACACTGTACTGTTAACAACATGATAATAATACTACAGTGCTATGTAGTCACCCTGTGCATCAGTACCATGCTATCCTGTTCCAGCATCAATGTTACAGATAGCAGGAGGTGGCACAGTTTCATCATATGCACAGGGTGTGTACTTGGTTTGCCAGAGTCTGCCATTGACACATCCAATCAACATGTATGTGTGTGTGTGTTAGTGAAGGATAACAGTACAAGATGGGGCAACGTTGCTGCAATGTGTGTGTTCATAGGTTCATAGGTTCATAGGTTCATACTAGGCTATCTGCCCTAGGGCATTTATAAGCCTAGCCAGAGTGTGTTTGGCATTCGCCACCCATTTTAAATTAATTTTGCTATGCCCTTTTTCGAGGTTAGTATACTGTGCCTCTGTCTAACAGTGACACAGAAGTGATACCTGGGGTAAACCTACTATCTCCCATCCACTCATCAAGATTCCTCTTGAAGAGAGTCAATGAGGGACTCTGCCTAACCTGGACTGGGATTTTATTCCAGAGTGAAGGGAGCCTCTGGGTTATGAATCTGTCCCTCCAGCATGTCCTATTTATTTCAGTGCTGAGGTTCAAGTCTCTCGAGCGTGGCTCGATGGGATTTGGATTTTCTGAGGTGCAGCATGTCCATTAATTCCGGGTTGGACATGGCTTTATACGTCAGGCACAGATCGCCTCTGAGCAGGCGGTATGCCACTGAGTAGAGCTGGAGTTTCTTTAACCAGGCAGCATATGGCATCTGTTTGAGCCCTTTGATCCTCTTGGTGAGGTACTTTTGGGGTCTTTCCAGTTGCTGCAGGTGTCTGGTAAGGTACATCCCAAAAGGGGCATTGTACTCAATTATGGGCCTGATGAGGGATGAGTAAAGAGGCACGATGACCTCCGCTGATCTAGATGTGAATCCCTTTATGATTAGGTGGGCTATATAAAATGTTTTTCTAACCACTTTGGCCACGTGGTTGTCAAATGAGAGATTGCTATCAACTTGGGTCCCCAGGTCCCTAATTACTTCTTCTGTACTTAATGGATTACCACCTATGTGGTAATTTGTGGGCACTTTGTTTTTGCCAAAGGGGATGACTATACACTTCTTGGTGTTTAGCTTGAGGCCATGGCTCTGGCACCAGTTGTCTGTTTCTATGAGGCCCTTTTGGAGGATGCTTGTGTCGGCTGGAGAGTCGATTATAGAGCCCAGTTTGCAGTCATCTGCGAACTTGGTCAGCCACAGTCCTTCCGTGTTGGCCTGTAACTCCGAGAAATATATACCGAACAGGGGAGGTCCCAGGACTGAGCCTTGTGGGATGCCACTTGTAACTGGTTTAGAGTCTGACATGGCTTCAGCAATTCTAACCATGTGGGTTCTGTCCTTGAGCCAGTTTGCAACCCATCTAGTGACATAGGGGTTTATATTTAAGCTGGTGAGCTTATCTATAATGCCCGAGTGGGGTATTGTATCGAAGGCTTTTGCGAGGTCCAGGTAGGCTGTGTGGACCACCTTCCCCTCGTCAATGGCCTTGGTAACTGTTTCAAAGAAATCAACCAAGTTTAAGAGGCAGGATCTGCCCTTAACAAAGCCGAACTGGGTAGGATCCAGTGTCTGTAGGTCCCCAATATCTTTTTTTATGAGGTCCATGATGATCCTTTCCATAGCTTTGCAGACCAAGCTAGTCAGGCTTATGGGGCGATAGTTTGCAGGATCCGTTGAGGCACCAGCTTTGTGGAGAGGGACCACTGTTGATGTACGCCACTCTTCCAGTACATATCCTGTGGTAAGGCTGAGATTGAACAGTAGTTTTATGTTTGGGTTTAGCTCTACTTGGAGTTCATGTAGGACGCAGCCTGGGATACCGTCTGGTCCCATTGATGCTGTGTTTTTTGCTTTGGAGAGGGCGGCCCTTACCTGAGCATCTGAGATGTCAGGGGGGCAGCACTCTGCTTGGATAGATATTTGCCCTTTTGGTGGGGATGGGGGGGAGTTTGCACTGAACCTGTCAGCTAGGATGTTGGCAATGTCTGTGGGTTCAGTGTATTTTTTGTCATTTTGGACCAATTCTGAGCATATCTGGCAATTCCCACCCTGGTTCCTAACATAACTAAAGAAAGCCTTGTGATTATCCTTAGTGTCCTGTGCAATTTTTCTCTCGAAGCTGGCCTTAGACGATTTTATGAGTGCCCGTAGTTTTTTGCTAACACTGATCAGAGATGCCTTCCCTTTTTGGGATTTTGCTCTATCATGTAGTAGCTTCCTCTTTCTATTGTATAGTTTGTTTATGGCTGGGGTCCACCAGACAGGACGTCTGCTTTTGGAGGATTGGGTCTTGGTTTTATTTGGGATGGCATGATTCATGCATTCCTGAAGGTGTTCATAGAATGCGTTTATAAAGGATTCTGCGGTCTGGGGCGTATTTTCCACAGGCCCGGGGGCTTTGAAGGATTCCACCTCGGTTTTGAGGAGTGTGAAATTTGCTTTAGAGAAGTTTTTCACTGTGGTTTTCTGGGCAGGGGGTGGGGTCCGAATGTGAATATCCAGGGAGATTAAATCAAATATCCAAAGAATACAGCCAGCAATATGAGAGTTGGAACCAGCAATTAAATAATAGAAACAGTCTTAAATCCAACGGTATATGCTGGTTCCGGATGTACCAGGAAACACCCACGAAATGCACTGCTCGTTATGCAGACTTACACAAATGCAAGTACACTTAAAATCAACTCCTTCTTCACTCGATGTAGTAAAAATGCAGAACTTTATTAAAAGTAAGCGCTTTCACCGATTAGGCTTCTTCAGACTTTTTACACTCACTGCATTACTGTAGTTTAAATATACAAAGATGTCTTACTATTGGTTACTTAAAAAGAGGCTTAAAGCGCTATGCTCACTTCATATAAACATATACTTTAAAACTTCATTAACATTTAAAACTTCACTAACATTTAAAAACTTAAATATAGCATATGAAACGTCTTATAGTTAATAGCCATATTAAAAAGAATCGTGCATGAAAATAAATCTGTGCATAAACAAGAACACCCATATGCTAGAGATACGCATTTGTATGCATAAGCAAAAAGCAAAAACATAAGCAAAAAACAGTCTAGCATATCATTATCGACAGCTAAATCCATGTACGTACACACAAATGCAGGGTGATGTCATATGAAAAACATTCAGACATATATCTTAAAACTAACCTCATGAAACAGTGATGAAATCACATATGCACAGGTGAAGATAAACCGACATGGCTATACCTCTGTGATCGCAAACTAACAACTAAGACCTATCATGCAAAATAATGATAAAATAACTACATATATATTAAAGATATATCAATTATGGATCCTAAGACCATATGGTAAAGCATATATATGTCTCTATAAAAACACCTATAACCTAAAAAGACAGTGATTCAGTATATAATGGTCAAAGGCCAATATCTTATATCTATTATATGTCTACATAGAAAAAACCTAATAATCTATGGTCCTATACAAATGTACCAACAGCCTAAATGTTGAACCAAGCATGGCCAAGCTAACGCTTGGGTGCTCGAAGTCTTTTTTTCTTCAAAAAAGGTTTCACCTGTACTTTGTCATTCAAGCCTGGGAATTGATCTGCCCTGCATCTGATGATCCACCTCATTTCATTCTCTAAAGTGAAGTTAATAAGATCACCCCCCCTTATACTGATATTGATCTTCTGAATGACCATAAACCTGAATCTATGTGTAATACCCAACTCCATCGTATGTTTAGACAAGGCATTAAACAAAGAACCTTTCCTAATATGATATACATGTTCCCTAATACGTTCTTTTAGGGAGCGATTAGTCTTGCCAATATAAAATGATTGGCATGCTGCGCATCTAGCCATATATACAATGTTTCTGCTCTCACAGTTTGTGTTGGTATAAAACTGATATACTTGTTTCGTCACAGGATGAATAAAGTCCGTAGTCACATCTATATATGCACATTGGTTACATTTCCCACAAGGTCTTGTATTAATATTATGTGTGCCCCTAGGTTCCTTATTCAAAGCACATTTCAGTTTACACAATATTCTTCTGAGATTAGGTTGATTCTTAAATACAACAGTAGGTTTGGGGCCTACAATCTTGCTTATATTACTGTCTAGGCTGAGAATATCCCAGTGCCTATCTAGTATTTGTTTAAGATGAACAGCATCCTTAGTAAAGAACATAGGTGTTCTAATATGTTCCATACTTGCAGGTAAATTTATACAAGATTCCCCCTGGTGTTCTGAAAAATAAGGTTTTGCTATTGTACTCCTCAGTTCATTAACTACATTGGTAGTTCGTTTAAAGGTCTCTTCATTATAACCCCGCTGTAAGAACTTCCTCTGTAGGTTATTTAATTCCTCTCTATATCCTTCATCAGATGGATTCAACCTCAAAATTTGACCTTTCAAAACATTATCAAAAATATGTTTGGGATGCATGCTATCTCTATGCAAGATGGTATTTCTATGACATAGCTTCCTATGTATGGAAGTATTGAGTAATCCATTATTAAGTCTCGAAATATTAACATCTAAGAAAGATATCTCCTCTAATGAATAATTTGGGATAAATTCCAAGAAGTTCGTAGACATATTAATATCCTCAATAAAACTTCTGAGTGTGTCAACATCATTCAACCAAATAAAAAAGAGGTCATCGACAAATGTTAGTGAAGTTTTAAATGTTAATGAAGTTTTAAAGTATATGTTTATATGAAGTGAGCGTAGCGCTTTAAGCCTCTTTTTAAGTAACCAATAGTAAGACATCTTTGTATATTTAAACTACAGTAATGCAGTGAGTGTAAAAAGTCTGAAGAAACCTAATCGGTGAAAGCGCTTACTTTTAATAAAGTTCTGCATTTTTACTACATCGAGTGAAGAAGGAGTTGATTTTAAGTGTACTTGCATTTGTGTAAGTCTGCATAACGAGCAGTGCATTTCGTGGGTGTTTCCTGGTACATCCGGAACCAGCATATACCGTTGGATTTAAGACTGTTTCTATTATTTAATTGCTGGTTCCAACTCTCATATTGCTGGCTGTATTCTTTGGATATTTGACTTATTGTGCTTTTTACGTTACTTCCAGCTTGAGGGGATGGCCGAGGAAGCGACCGTAAACATAGAATTACCATATATTCCAACAACGTCGAACGTGACCTATCATAGAACCGAAAGGTTCAAGGTTTGTGTGACTGGTAGTGAGAATCTACTGCTTGCATACGAACCCAATTTGGGGTTTAGAGTGGGTGAAAATAACAACGCCGAGAACCGTTTGGACCTAATAGCGGATTTACAAGAGTTAGAAACAGAGACCATTAGACTTAAGAAATTACAACTCGAACGCCAATATTTTGAGGCGTGCTTAGCAAAGAAAATTATTCCACGTGGACTTCGGGTATTGAAAATGCCCACATCAGGTAATCGTTTTCCAGCATTACTGTTTAAGTGGCAGCAGCTCAATATAGAGCTGAGCCACAACTACATGAGACTCTTGATTGATTTTCATAAGCCAGAAGAAGATGCTTTAATAATGACTGTGAATAACCTGTTTGGGAACATAAAAAAGAAATATAAAGATGATGACACTGATCCATTAATAGAAAAAACATTGGATAATGTAATGTTGTTTGAGAGACGTTTACTCGAACAAAAAAAGCATAAGATCATGAGAGACACTAAAGATTTTGCTAATTCTAATGTCTTTACTTGGCCAAGATATAATGCCACCACCAGCAATAATGTTAATAATTCTACTAATATGAATACAACTAATAATGTTGGTACTGCCAATGTTAATGGTAATGCTTCTGAATGTGGTAATGTTCCTAGTGACTCTGGTTGTACACATAACATCAATGGTATTGGTTCCTCTAATACATCCAGACCCACTAGGAGGAATGTGTCTTATACGGAGATTGTGTTTAATGACAATGTTAGTGAGAAAGCTGGCACAGATAGAAGTACATCAGTGGTAGAACAAAATGCACCTACACGTGAGATAATAGGTGCTGCCAGCCAAATAGACACAGTAGTGAGGCGCAAGTCCCCCCTTCTGAACGTATGCATGATACTACTCATACCCCTTTCCCCATAGCACAGAAACAGTTTGTAGGCAGAACGAGATCTATGAGCAGGGGCAGACAAAAAAGGAAGGGGTCAGGAGGAGGACAACAGGAACCCACGTTGAAGAAAATGTGGGAAAGGACGATTCGTTAGTGATTAATTTATCTAGTAGGGTCCTAACTACACAGGAAGAAGAAGTGTTGAATAAAGGGCTGAGTTTCATTCCCACAAAAAGAGCTAACTTAGTGGATTCCATTATTGACATTAAGATGTTTATTAGGAATATACAACTGAAACTTGATTTTGGAAATACCAACACATTAAATAATGAACAAAGATTCCGTCCGAACAGTCTGTATATTCCACAAATACATCCTTTACTAGATGTTTTTTCTAGGATAATGGAACAAGATGTTTATAATTATTTTAATGATAATCATCATGTTAAATACAAGAATAATTTAACGTTTAAGCAGAGGCAGGCACTCACAAATCTTAGGAATGACATGACCTTGATTATTAGACCTGCTGACAAAGGAGGACCTATAGTATTAATGGATACAGTGGAATATGATGTATTGATGTACCAACTCTTGGAGAATCAGACTTTCTATGAGAAGGTAAACATGACCACAGTCATGGAGAAGGTATTTAAAATATATGATATACTGGATTATTTATTGGTGAGTTCCGGTATTACTAAAGAACTCTATGACTACCTAAGAATTATTAACCCACTGATACCCATTATACAAGGACTCCCTAAAGTCCATAAATCATTGGTCAGACCACCCATGAGACCAATAGTGGCAGGTCAAGGATGGATGACAGAGCCCTTTTCCATTTTTATTGAATTTCATTTAAGGTCACTTGTTGTTGCTAATAATAGTATTCTTAGGGACAGTAAACAGTTTTTACTTGATTTATATACATATGTTACACAGTTAGAAGATGAAAGTCATTACATATTGGTAACATTAGACGTTGTCAGTTTGTTCACAGTGATTCCTAATGCTGTAGGGATACAATGGATACATGAATATCTCAGAGTCCACTCTGAATACACCTCTGACAAAATTAATTTGATTATACTATTTTTAGAGATAGTTCTAACTAATAATCTGTTCATGTTTGGAGAAAAAAGTATATCTCCAGAAAGATGGCGTAGCTATGGGCACTTCTTGTGCCAATAGCTACGCCAACTTGGTTATGGCACATTGGGAAGAGAATTTTCTTTTTAAGTCTGAAGCATTTCAAAACCATGTAGGTTTATATCGTAGTTTTGTCGATGACCTCTTTTTTATTTGGTTGAATGATGTTGACACACTCAGAAGTTTTATTGAGGATATTAATATGTCTACGAACTTCTTGGAATTTATCCCAAATTATTCATTAGAGGAGATATCTTTCTTAGATGTTAATATTTCGAGACTTAATAATGGATTACTCAATACTTCCATACATAGGAAGCTATGTCATAGAAATACCATCTTGCATAGAGATAGCATGCATCCCAAACATATTTTTGATAATGTTTTGAAAGGTCAAATTATGAGAGCTTCCAGGTTGAATCCATCTGATGAAGGATATAGAGAGGAATTAAATAACCTACAGAGGAAGTTCTTACAGCGGGGTTATAATGAAGAGACCTTTAAATGAACTACCAATGTAGTTAATGAACTGAGGAGTACAATAGCAAAACCTTATTTTTCAGAACACCAGGGGGAATCTTGTATAAATTTACCTGCAAGTATGGAACATATTAGAACACCTATGTTCTTTACTAAGGATGCTGTTCATCTTAAACAAATACTAGATAGGCACTGGGATATTCTCGGCCTAGACAGTAATATAAGCAAGATTGTAGGCCCCAAACCTACTTTTGTATTTAAAATCAACCTAATCTCAGAAGAATATTGTGTAAACCGAAATGTGCTTTGAATAAGGAACCTAGGGGCACACATAATATTAATACAAGACCTTGTGGGAAATGTAACCAATGTGCATATATAGATGTGACTACGGACTTTATTCATCCTGTGACGAAACAAGTATATCAGTTTTATACCAACACAAACTGTGAGAGCAGAAACATTGTATATATGGCTAGATGCGCAGCATGCCAATCATTTTATATTGGCAAGACTAATCGCTCCCTAAAAGAACGTATTAGGGAACATGTATATCATATTAGGAAAGGTTCTTTGTTTAATGCCTTGTCTAAACATACGATGGAGTTGGGTATTACACATAGATTCAGGTTTATGGTCATTCAGAAGATCAATATCAGTATAAGAGGGGGTGATCTTATTAACTTCACTTTAGAGAATGAAATGAGGTGGATCATCAGATGCAGGGCAGATCAATTCCCAGGCTTGAATGACAAAGTACAGGTGAAACCTTTTTTGAAGAAAAAAAGACTTCGAGCACCCAAGCGTTAGCTTGGCCATGCTTGGTTCAACATTTAGGCTGTTGGTACATTTGTATAGGACCATAGATTATTAGGTTTTTTCTATGTAGACATATAACAGATATAAGATATTGGCCTTTGACCATTATATACTGAATCACTGTCTTTTTAGGTTATAGGTGTTTTTATAGAGACATATATATGCTTTACCATATGGTCTTAGGATCCATAATTGATATATCTTTAATATATATGTAGTTATTTTATCATTATTTTGCATGATAGGTCTTAGTTGTTAGTTTGCGATCACAGAGGTATAGCCATGTCGGTTTATCTTCACCTGTGCATATGTGATTTCATCACTGTTTGCGTAGGTTAGTTTTAAGATATATGTCTGAATGTTTTTCATATGACATCACCCTGCATTTGTGTGTACGTACATGGATTTAGCTGTCGATAATGATATGCTAGACTGTTTTTTGCTTATGTTTTTGCTTTTTGCTTATGCATACAAATGCGTATCTCTAGCATATGGGTGTTCTTGTTTATGCACAGATTTATTTTCATGTACGATTCTTTTTAATATGGCTATTAACTATAAGACGTTTCATATGCTATATTTAAGTTTTTAAATGTTAGTGAAGTTTTAAATGTTAATGAAGTTTTAAAGTATATGTTTATATGAAGTGAGCGTAGCGCTTTAAGCCTCTTTTTAAGTAACCAATAGTAAGACATCTTTGTATATTTAAACTACAGTAATGCAGTGAGTGTAAAAAGTCTGAAGAAGCCTAATCGGTGAAAGCGCTTACTTTTAATAAAGTTCTGCATTTTTACTACACCGAGTGAAGAAGGAGTTGATTTTAAGTGTACTTGCATTTGTGTAAGTCTGCATAACGAGCAGTGCATTTCATGGGTGTTTCCTGGTACATCCGGAACCAGCATATACCGTTGGATTTAATCCAGTGAGATTAGTTTATGGTCTGATCTTACCAGTGAGGGATACACTTCTGGTCTGGAACATAGAGTCCCCATGTTGGTGATGATCAGGTCCAGTATGTTTTCCCCTCTTGTGGGAGTGGTAACAAGTTGTTCCATAGTGTTTGAGTTTATAAATTCTAGGAACCTTTGAGCTAGGGTGTTGGAGTTAGAGTAATGCTCCCAGTCTATGTTTGGGTAGTTGAAGTCGCCCAATATAATGGTGTTTGGAGAGACCTTCATATTTTTCAGTGTTCTCAGGAAGACCGAGTGGGGTTCCTGGGTTTGGGAGGGTGGTCTGTAGCAGGCTATAAACTGGAAGGCAGTTTTACCCACTGTTAGTTGCACATGGATAGTCTCTGATGTTTCGTGCTGTGCCACCAACCTGGAGGTGTGGGTATCTTTGACGAATATTGATACTCCCCCTCCTTTTCTGGTTCAGTCCAAGTTTTGGGGCCGAAAAGCATGGTATGAGGTATAATCTGGCAGTGCTGGGGTGCTCTCGGGAGCCTTGAACCAGGTTTCTGTTACTGCACCTGTATGTGTTAGCCCTAGGTGTTAGCATTATGTGTGTTTGTATGCATGCACACAGTTCCACCATGTGGCTGCCATATACGGGGTGTTTGTGGACAGCCACAGACTGTACCTGCCAGGTCATACCGCTCACTGTCTCTGGCCACGGACACAGTACCTGTGCCTGGCAGGGGTGCTACGGACAGTATCAGGTACTAAGCCAGACTGGGTACTGTCATCAGAAGCAGTTGGTTGTTGACTGGACACATGACCCTGCTGGGACTGTCCAGAGCCACGTGCATGTGGTCTTCTAGGACGGTCTAATGACAGCACAGATCCAGCATTGCTGGGGCTGGTACTGGCACTATGGGAGTGGCTGCAGGTTTGTTGTCGTCCGCGATGACTGGCAGCTGATAATGTTCTTGGCAGACGTCCACATCGACACCTCAACTGTCCTGCACTGTCCTGACTCCTGGACATGTAGTTGTGGAACAGATCTAATGTGTCCCCCCAACGTCTATCAATGACCTCGCTGATGTTATGGATGGCAGATGCAATGTCATGCATAGTGTCATTCATAGCAGTGCGATGTGCTCTAAGCTCCCTCAGACCCTGTCTGGTGTACCGTTCCATACGTGCCTGTGCCTGCATTACAGCCTGGAACATAGCTGAGGTTTATAGACCTCTGTGGGCACTTCTGACAGGGGCAGTACGACCACGGATGCTCCCAAGAGAACTCCTGGACATCTGCCTGTGTGGTACCATGTCAGGAATCTGGCCATGGCTGCTGTGAGGGGAAGCATGTGCCAATGATACCACACTACCCTGGTCAATGCCCACTGTATGCTGTCCCTCAGCTAAGGACATTGGTGACAATGTATGTATCGGCAGGATGACTGTGCGCATTGATGGGGCTGACTGCTGTGTACTGTCAATTGGATGACCAACGACAGACCCTGTCACACCTCCCTGTGCCATTATACATGTATCATCATTAGCACTATCCCCAGCAGTGGCTTCAGGTTCCCTGCTGCACTCCACCAGAGCAACATCAAAACCTGTGAGAGGAAGATAGGAAACACAGTTTACAAATGTGTACACGATATTAGCACACAGACACACATGCACACATGCACACAGGCACACATGCACAAAGGCTCACATGCACGCTTGCACACATGCACACATGCGCACATGCACACAGGCGCACATGCACACATGCACATATGCACACAGGCATGCACATGCACATTACGCACACATGCACACAGGTGCTCATGCACACAGGCGCACATGCACACATGCACACAGGTGCACATGCACACAGGCGCACATGCGCACATGCACACAGGCGCACATGCACACATGCACACAGACCTGAAAGCACACAGGCACACAAGCACACAGGCACACTCCTCAGTACAGCAGATACAAACACAGACACACCTGCAATCCAACACATACACAATACTGTTTTAGGGTGGGTGACTGTTTCACAAGGAAAAACATCACTCCACACGTGTCAGCATACAGGTTATATGTTGCACAGGAACATGCAGTGCAAGTGTAGACAGCCCTTGTTAATAACAGTATACGTGTACTTGATGCTTGTGTGTAGTTGTTCAGTGATTGTCTCCACCCAGGGACACAATGTGTACAAGGAGCTAACAATGTTGTGCAAGTGTTACAAGCTGTGGGTGCATAAATTTGCACACACACACACACGCACACACACGCGCGCACACACACACACACACACACACACACACACACACACACACACACACACACACACACACACACACACACACACACACACACACACACACACACACACAAACACATGATGGTGCTACACAATAACAGCTATGTGTACTTTTGTGGTCAGTGGAACTGGATGTGGTGTAGTAACGTGAGCCATGATCAACATGCTTCTTGTGGTCAGTCAACAATAATAATGTGTGCCAGACAGACAGCTAGCATGCTGCACCTGAAGTGCAGTAACATGACTACATCCACAATTACACAGACACTTGTTACATGGGTGTGTAAGGTGGCCAATAGTGAGCATTGTCTAACATGAATGTATTATTTGTTCCAGACTGTTGCACAAAGGCATGATAGGCCTCTACCCCTCAGGTATATTATGTGTGCTGCATAGATAAGTGGGATGCTGAAGGCTGGCCATACAGCAGATGTCATAATTGGACATGTGTAGCAGGCTAAGGTGTAGTGTGTATGCCAAACATGTGTGTGTTGTGTACATGTGTATCTGGTGTGCCTATACAATGTCCAGTACTGTGTTGCCACACATGTGTGTCATGCTCTGTGTATTGCATGTGAGTGAGGCAGCTACTGAGAATAATGGGATATGCATAGTCTCACAGCAAACATGCACAGCATGCATTATGTGTAGGTGTGTTACATGTGCACACACTACACCTCCATATGACATGCACATGTCATTAGCAATAGTATTGTTATTACACACTCACCAGCATGGATTGGCTGCCTTGCTGTCACTCCAGAGGGACCTGCAAACATATGAGAGTGATTGCCAGTGGCCACAACTGTGCCTTTGATGCTGTGAGTATGATAAAGTACAGTAGTACAACAGGTGGCTTTCACAGGTGTACAGATTATGCTCAGAATATCAATCTTGCAGAAGAATGGGCAGTTTAACAGCTACACAAACAGTACACATCTCACACATGCATAGACTACCAGTACAGAGAACAGTCAACTACAGATATGGGATGTTACCTGCACACTCCATTTCAACATGCTGGGTGGCTCTGGCCTCCATGATGACACATGTTTGTGGATGTTCTTGTTGTTGGCCTGGAGCCACAACACTTAGGAGGTGCTCCTCCACACAGGTGAGGGGGGTGGATAGGTACCTCACCACCTGTGGCAAGCTGTTGTCTGTGGATATCAGATGCACACTGCGAGACATGTCTAATTAAATCACTACAGTGATGGCGTACCTGCTCATATGACCGGTTATGCATGCCTATGTCATTTACCCGACGGACAAGTTCTTGCCACAGTGCAGCCCTCTCATGCTGGTTCTGGCTAGTCCTGGAAAACAGCACAGAGTAATTATGCACCAGGCTCTGGTGGATCTCCTGATCCTCTGCTGCTGTATACGGTGGGTTTGTCTGATGTACCATCACCCTGGAAGGAAGGAAAAGAAAATTATGTGAGCAAGTCATGTGGCACACTTAATATTCAAATGTACTGATATCACTTCACTGCCATATATAGCATCTGTCTGTCTATCAGGGGATACACATGTTCGATACCACATATCAGTGCTCAGCCCACAACTGTCTGACAGTGCCTGCCACACTCCATACAGCAAACTAGTATACACCAGCACACGGCACACTGTTTGGGATACAATGCACAACCTCACACTGGGGTATATATCAAGCTAATGGATGAAGAATATTGTCGTCCCATGCAATGAATGCAATACACATGTACAGTTTCTACGGTAATCCACCCTAGTCTTTGATGCCATACCCCTACATGACATACGTGCACAGTTGTTACTAAAGCCAGCATACTGCTGTCACAGAGTATACATGCTGCCAGGTACACACACATACCCTGTAACACACATGTGATTGCGGCCATGGTACAGGCATCATTACACACACATTACACATACATACAACACACAAATGTATGACAACACAGATGAGCATTAACTGTGTACCTTATAGTACTGTGTGCCCCTACCTATAGATACCTATGCATGAGGTATATAATCTGTGCAGACTACAGGTAACACACCAAACAGTGTTACCACAGAATGTAAACATACACCATACTGTAGTGTTTAGGCCTACAACATCAGGTAGTACAACAGTTCATATGTGAGCTGGATTCAACAGCAGTACCACTTACTAAGCATTCATGTATTGGTTCTGCCTATGATGGGACACCACAGTCGTACACAGGGAACTACGGCACAACATATGCCAATCTACTATGTTTGCATCCCAATAACTGACACATCTTTCTCTGGCTTCACACCAAAGACACCAACTACCATGACAGACATAAACTCACGCTAAGCTATCACACCTTTACAGACCTTGCACACAGTCAGTGTCACACTCATTCAATGTCACATAGCTGGTATTGCACTGAGTAGATGTGTGTGTGCATTGTGTCATAGGTAGGTACAATGCTATTGGCCCTGGGACTAGGGCAGCCTAGCCATATGCTACCCTGCCCTTTGGTACACATGTGCTGTGATTTTACTTGCTCCTGTGAAATGGTTACACACAGGTGACTCACAGGGCATATTACCTATCTCCATGACATTCATCAGGGGTATGTATGACATCTACTAATGAGGAGCCTTGTTTGTTAATGCTGGGTGGTTTAGTCCAGGGTATGGCATATTTGTGTACAGAAACCTGTACCTCCAGCATGTGCTGTTTAGTGCGGTGACAGGGATTAGGGCCCTAGGTCATGTATACTGGACGGATTGTGAGGTGTTGCGATGGTGGTTGGCCAACTGGTATGGGTGTGACATAACTCTGTATGTCCAGCACTGGTAACCTCTGTGTAGGCAGTATGCAAGGCACTCTAGCTGTGTTTTTTTGAGTCAGTCTGCATAGGGAATGTGTTTGTGGCCATTATCAGTCTTTGTTAGGTATGTCTGTGGCCTTTCCATTTGCTGTAGTTCTCATGGGAGGTGCATACTGCATAGGACATTGTGAGATGTACAGGGGTACACTGACTTACATTTCCCTAGCTGACACACCTTTTGTGATGACAAGTACCATGTACAGGGATTACAAGACTAGTGTGCCACTGTGGATATTAAAGGGGAGGCTATTGTACACCTGTGTCCCATGTTCCCTTCTGACACCTCCAGTGGTAGCAGGCAACCACCTATGTGGTAGTTAGTGGGTAACATGTTTTGGAATGGGGTATGGTACTGCAGTATCAACACTGGTGGTTTGTTCATGCCTTGTTCACCAGGCACCTGTTGCAGTACATCTGCCCCCATGTCCCCCTCTCTCACTCTCTCTTTATATATATATATATATCTATATATATATTTATATATATGCATATAAATATATATATATCAATATATATATATATATATATATATATATATATATATATATATATATATATATATAAATATATATATATATATATATATATATATATATATATATATATATATATATATATATATATATACATATCTACATATATATATATATATATATACACACCGCTATATAACTATATATATACATATATATATATATATATATATATATATATATATATATATATATATATACACATATCTATAGACATTCATATCTATCTGTATACATGTATGTATCTAAATTTATATCTATATATGTATTTGTCTATTATATCTATATGTATATACATATTCTTTATCTATCTATCCATATATCTCTATGTATCTATACAGACCTCTCTGTTTATGTATATATATATATATATATATATATATATATATATATATATATATATATCGATATATAGATATATATACGTATATCAATATATAGATATATGTATATATATGTATATATATATACATATATATATATATATATATATATATATATATATATATATATATATATATATATATATATATATATATATATATATATATATACATACACACACACACACACACACACACACACACACACACACACACACACACACACACACACACTTCTTAACATCCATTGCTGTTGTGAGTTGTGAGACATACCATTCTGTAATGATATTGCACACTGTTGTGCATAATGCATTATGCTGTCCTCAAGCCATATAGCTGCAGCAGGCCTCACTGACTCAGTCCCACAGAAGTTCACCACCACATGACATATACCTGCACTGCATGCTGTTTTCAATGCCACACACTACAACTTACATTGATATATGCACATAGCAACCTTCAACTACATATGTATGTCCAGCCTTCACTAACAGTTGCAGTATGTCCCTTGCCCTATGCACATCTTTATATACATATAGATACAGACTGCTAACACATATGGACGGTTCACAGTATGTAGATTATTAGATTATGTAGTTTACATTACCTTTGTCTCTGACAGCTTTTTTTTTCGATTGCTGGCTTGCTAGCTTGCTGGCTGGCTGGCTGGATGGCTGGATGGCTGGCTGGCTGCTTGGATGGCTGGCTGGCTGCCTGGATGACTGGCTGGCTGGCTGCCTGGATGGCTGGCTGGATGGCTGCCTGGATGGATGGCTGGCTGCCTGGATGGCTGGCTGGCTGCCTGGGTGGCTGGATGGCTGGCTGCCTGGATGCCTGGATGGCTGGCTGGATGGCTGCCTGGATGGCTGCCTGACTGCCTGCATGGCTGGCTGGATGGCTGCCTGGATGGCTGGCTTGGTTTTTCTTTTTTTTTGTTTTATTTAGGTCTGTCTCTCTATCTGTCTGTCTGTCTGTCTGTCTGTCTCTCCCTCCAGTTGCTGCAATGATATTATTGCATGTGTGGACTGGCAGTACAGGCTGCTTTTGTAGGTATCTGCACATGTGCATGTGATGGCCTCTGCACCATTTGGTGGCCAGCATTTACTAATTGCATGCAGCCTGCTGTGTAGTAATTGTAGTTCTCACTGTGATTTCAGGACAGTGCTATAAAATGTTAGGTTAGGTAGGCATAGGCCTTTCAGTTTTGCAAGGGGGGACCATGCTGGTTTGCTATGGACACTGTTGTGTCAGTCAGAAGGTTGGTATGTCTCTCATATCTAAAGCTGTGTTGTAGCCACTGAAATGCATGTTGTACTGAAACCTGACTGTTGCTTTTTCCATTTCACTCTTCTCAGTGTGCATGTTAACTCACACCTGCTAATGCTAACAGTGTTTACATGGGAGTATGTACTTTCGTGTAGGATTTGTGGATTAACTGGCATACAATAGTTCTTGCAATGTGTTGCTATGGCTTTTCTATTTTCCCTTTACATTCACTCCTTGAATGCCTGATATTTGTTTTTACTCGAATGTGTTGCTATGGCTTTCCTATTTTCCATTTACATTCACTCCTTGTAATGCATGATATATTTCTTTCAGCAGTAAGTTCTTATATGTTTGCTGTGGCTTGGTGGCACTGCATGCAGTCTGGTGAGCCCAAGGTCTGGGATTTGACACTTTCAAGGGTATTTTATTTTGTTTCTGAGCAGTACTAGGGCCTTGTATTTTGTACTAACAATTATGAATATCAGGCACATGCAGTGCTTGTAAACTGCTATACTGTCATTAGTTTGTTAGATGGCTACATCCTTTGATATTTCTGTGTTGTACTCCTACATGAGGGTGTGCTTGTAGGAGTAATTCTACAGCTATTTGCAGAGTGTGTAACAGCAGACAGGCTGATATGCCTGTGTATTTCTGACACTTGCAGGCCTCAGATACTCTCAGGTACATATTTGACCAGCCTCAGGGAAAGGTAAATATCAGTGGAATACACCCGTGATATAATTCAGATATTCTGCAGTTGTGACTGTGGGGTATTTTGAGCATATGTATTACTACACCATTTCTGACATGCAAGTAGTGTCTACTTTAACTTATTGACAGTCACTATTACGCGTGGGATACCCCACCTTTCTGCCTGCTGTTAGTACATTTCACAGGGAGTCAGTGGGGCACAGGTAAAATTTTTTTTGCAAATCAGGGACATCCCTGTAAATCAGTCACAGTTGGGAAGTCTGGCCTCATACCTATTCAAATAGGTTCATAGGTTCATAGGTTCATACTAGGCTATCTGCCCTAGGGCATTTATAAGCCTAGCCAGAATGTGTTTGGCTTTCGCCACCCATTTTAAATTTATTTTGCTATGCCCTTTTTCGAGGTTAGTATACTGTGCCTCTGTCTAACAGTGACACAGAAGTGATACCCGGGGTAAACCTATGATCTCCCATCCACTTATCAAGATTCCTCTTGAAGAGAGTCAATGAGGGACTCTGCCTAACCTGGACTGGGATTTTATTCCAGAGTGAAGGGAGCCTCTGGGTTATGAATCTATCCCTCCAGCATGTCCTATTTATTTCAGTGCTGAGGTTCAAGTCTCTCGAGCGCATAGCTCAATGGGATTTGGATTTTCTGAGGTGCAGCATGTCCATTAATTCCGGGTTGGACATGGCTTTATACGTCAGGCACAGATTGCCTCTGAACAGGTGGTATGCCACTGAGTAGAGCTGGAGTTTCTTTAACCGGGCAGCATATGACATCTGTTTGAGCCCTTTGATCCTCTTGGTGAGGTACTTTTGGGGTCTTTCCAGTTGCTGCAAGTGTCTGGTAAGGTACATCCCAAAAGGGGCATTGTACTCAATTATGGGCCTGATGAGGGTTGAATAAAGAGGCATGATGACCTCCCCTGATCTAGATGTGAATCCCTTCATGATTAGGTGGGCTATATAAAATGTTTTTCTAACCACTTTGGCCACGTGGTTGTCAAATGAGAGATTGCTATAAACTTGGGTCCTCAGGTCCCTAATTACTTCTTCTGTACTTAATGGATTACCACCTATGTGGTAATTTGTGGGCACTTGGTTTTTGCCAAAGGGGATGACTATACACTTTTTGGCATTTAGCTTGAGGCCATGGCTCTGGCACCAGTTGTCTGTTTCTATGAGGCCCTTTTGGAGGATGCTTGTGTCAGCTGGAGAGTCGATTATGGCGCCCAGTTTGCAGTCATCTGTGAACTTGGTCAGCCACAGTCCTTCCGTGTTGGCCTGTACCTCCGAGAAATATATACCGAACAAGAGATGTCCCAGGACTGAGCCTTGTGGGACACCACTTGTAACTGGTTTGGAGTCTGACATGGCTCCAGCAATTCTAACCATGTGGGTTCTGTCCTTGAGCCAGTTTGCAATCCATCTAGTGACACAGGGGTTTATATTTAAGCTGGTGAGCTTATCTATAATGCCCGAGTGGGGAATTGTATCAAAGGTTTTTGCGAGGTCCAGGTAGGCTGTGTGGACCACCTTCCCCTCATCAATGGCCTTGGTGACTGTTTCAAAGAAATCAACCAGGTTTAAGAGGCAGGATCTGCCCTTAACAAAGCCGAACTGGGTAGGATACAGTGTCTGTAGGTCCCCAATATCTTTATTTATGAGGTCCATGATGATCCATTCCATAGCTTTGCAGACCAAGCTAGTCAGGCTTATGGGGCGATAGTTTCCAGGATCCGTTGAGGCACCACCTTTATGGAAAGGGACCACTGTTGTGGTATGCCACTCTTTGGGCACATATCCTGTAGTAAGGTTGAGATTGAACAATAGTTTTATGTTTGGGTTTAGCTCTTCTTGGAGTTCATGTTGGACGCAGCCCGGGACACCATCTGGTCCCATTGATGCTGTGTTTTTTGCTTTGGAGAGGGCGGCTCTTACCTGAGCATCTGAGATATCAGGGGGGCAGCACTCTGCTGGGATATATATTTGCCCTTTTGGTGGGGGTGGGGGAGTTTGTGCTGAACCTGTCAGCTAGGATGTTGGCAATGTCTGTGGGTTTGGTGTATTGTTTGTCATTTTGGACTAATTCTGAGCATATCTGGGAATTACCACCCAGGTTCCTAACATAACTAAAGAAAGCCTTGTGATTATCCTTAGTGTCCTGTGCAATTTTTTTCTCGAAGCTGGCCTTAGACAGTTTTATGAGTGCCCGTAGTTTTTTGCTAATACTGATCAATGATGCCTTCCCTTTTTGGGATTTTGCTCTATCATTTAGTAGCTTCCTCCTTCTATTGTATAGTTTGTTTATGGCTGGGGTCCACCATACAGGACGTCTGCCTTTGAAGGATTGGGTCTTGGTTTTATTTGGGATCGCATGATCCATGCATTCCTGAAGGTGTTCATAGAATGCATTTATAAAGGATTCTGCGGTCTGGGCCGTATTTTCCACAGGCCCGGGGGCTTTGAAGGATTCCACCTCGGTTTTGAGGAGTGTGAAATTTGCTTTAGAGAAGTTTTTCACTGTGGTTTTCTGGGCAGGGGGTGGGGTCGGGATGTGAATATCCAGTGAGCTTAGTTTATGGTCTGATCTTACCAGTGAGGGATACACGTCTGGTCTGGAGCATAGAGTCCCCATGTTGGTGATGATCAGGTCCAGTATGTTTTCCCCTCTTGTGGGAGTGGTAACAAGTAGTTCCATAGCATTTGAGTTTATAAATTCTAGGAACCTTTTGGCTAGGGTGTTGGAGCTAGAGTAATGCTCCCAGTCTATGTTTGGGTAGTTGAAGTCACCCAATATAATGGTGTTTGGAGATACCTTCATATTTTCCAGTGTTCTCAGGAAGGCCGAGTGGGGTTCCTGGGTTTGGGAGGGTGGTCTGTCACAGGCTATAAACTGGAAGGCAGTTTTACCCACAGTTAGTTGCACATGGATAGTCTTTAATGCTTCGTGCTTTGCCACCAACCTGGAGGTGTGGGTATCTTTGATGAATATCGATACTCCCCCTCCTTTTGTGGTTCGGTCCAAGTTTTGGGGCCGAAAAGCATGGTATGAGGTATAACCTGATAGTGCTGGGGTGCTCTTGGGAGCCCTGAACCAGGTTTCTGTTACTGCACAGATATCGATGTTCTCCATGCTAAGGAGAGTTTTGAGTGCATGCATCTTGAGGTTTAGACTTCTGGCATTGAGTAGCATTACTCTTAGTTTCTTATCCCTTGTGATACCTATGGAGGTGGGTTTGTCTTTTGAGCCTTGCCTAAAAAGGCACTATGGGGTAGCAAGAGCCTTTGCCAATATCTGAAAGCCCAGGGGTGACAGGTGCAAGCCATCCCTAGTGAAGCATCGTGGCTTGTTGAGCATATCATCCCAAGCTGACAGGCATTGGATCCCCTTTGAATGACACCAGTACTTAAGCCAATTGTTGAAATTGATCATCTTGTCTTCATATTGTGGCATCATTCTTGGTGAGGGTAAGATGCTACTCAAGGTCAGGGTCATACCAGCCTGGGCTACATGCTCAGAGAGCTCCTCTATGTCTCTTTTCATGTAGTCCAGGGAGGTACGTCTCAGGTCATTCACACCAGCATGGACAATGACTGAGTCATATTTGTACTTGCCTTGGAGTGACCTGAGTGCTTGTGTTATGTGGTGGATCCTAGCGCCCGACAGGCTGCTCATGATGACCCTCTCCTTGTTCAGCCTGGTGAGCGGGACGTCAGTGTGCCTGACGATAGAGTCACCTATTACAAGTGTATCAGGTGTGTTGTTTAGTCTTAAGGGCTGTGAATGTTCGGCACACTGGCTTTGTGAGATATGTGTTGCACGTGTTTTGTTTTGGGGTAGCGGTTGCTTGGGTGTCTGCTTTGGAGGTCTCTGCTGCTTAGGCAGATCTTTACTTAGAGCCTCAGTATGTTTTGTGTGATTATGTGTTTGGTTTGCTGTCGTGGTAGGTCTTTGTGAGACTGGAATTGTAGTGAGTGTGGTTTCCTTCTCCTCCTGACTGGTTATGCCAGTACTGAGTTGAGAGAGCTTAGCCACCAGTTTGGCTATATGGTTGCATCTCTCACATGTGTTGGAATTTGTTGGGAGGAGGAGAGGGTTGTCTGTGTACATGAGGCAGTTGTAACATTGCCTCAAGATTCCCAGATTCACCAGCTGGACCGGAGAGGAGATTGACAACTCACCTTTGGACATGCTAGAATAATATTGGGAATTCCTTTATAATTGAAAACAAAATATGGCAGTGTTTATCCTGCTCTGATACTGTGTGGGGTTTGTAAGGTGCTACTGTAACATTATTACCTCCTAGCATGGCTGTTTCTCTTATCACACTAATGTAATGCAGTTCCACAAGAATTGCCAGTAAGGATTCAGGGAACAAGCTTTGTGTAATGGCCTTCCTATATTCCCTTTACATTCACTCCTTGTATTTCATGATATATTTCATTCAGCACCAAGTTCTTCTATATCTGCCATGGCTCAGTGGTAATTCATGCAGACTAGTGTTTCCAAAGTCCGGGGTTCGAGACTGACAGGGTATTTTATTTTGCTGTTGAGCAGACTACAGGCCTTGTCATACAGAGTGACTAAGGCACTTTTAAGCAGTTGTAAGCGGGTTTGCGCTGGTTTGTACGTTGCTTACACATGCGCACACTCACTTAGCTGAGCGCACACAAGCGCACACCTTCTGACTACTGCTTAAAAGTGCTTACTCCCACTAACACCCGCACTAATTTCTTTTAAAGAAAAGAAAATGGGGAGATAGGAAAGTGGTGAAAAGGGGGGCACAAAGAGGGTAGGACAATAGGAAAACAAGCTCGGGATGTGCAGGAAGGATGTAGGGAAGGCCCATAGCTGCCCATTTCTTTATCAGCAACAGCTGTGCATATGTGTGAAATTTGGTGTGAAATTTGAAACCTTCCACCCCTGAGAGAGGTGTGAGGAAACAAAATATTTTGTACTACCAATTAGAATTATCAGTTTACATGTCCAGTGGACATGTGCGCGAATTGGGCAGCTATGTATGGGGCGTAATTTTTTTGTGGGAACAGAGTGCCCTTTTTTTATTTTTTTTCAGGTGAGAGTGGAATGTGAGGTACAGGAAGTAGGTATATTTGGGGAGGTAGATTGGGGGGGTTAATAGACAAGACAAACAAGATGCATACAGGGGCGGAGTATGACACAGGTGGGGGGAAACACAAATGACGGGGACGGATGTTTGGATATCGCAAGCCCAGATGGCAACAGTGGTACTGAAATCCCCACCCATAGGCAGTTACCACTGCGCCTTCACAGCCCAGGCCGGGGCTGTGCTGGGGGCTGGATAGGATGGGCAGGCACACCCGTGAGTTGCGCCACCCTCGCCTCAAGCTAGCTTAGGGGATCAGTCAAAGGATGCCTGCTCTCACTACGCACCACAGACCGGACCCAATGGAGGGTGAGTGGAGGCTCTCCTCCAGCCACGCTTGCAGAGGGGGGACGAGCCCCATCCCTTGCAGCGCTTCCACCCGAAGGTGGCACAGGGCCACCGGAGGAGGAGGTCCCGGCCTGGGCACTCATGCCAGGTGCACTCGCCAACTGAGGTGGGAGAGGTGGGTCTGCTGGAACCCGCCTTCCCTGTTGTCCTATGTTTAGCAGTATTTTATGGCATTTTGGGTTAGTAACAAACAACACCATTCAAAATTAGTTGTAACAGCATGCATCAGTATTCCCATTAACCAAACACCCATGAATTCCGAACATTGAGCAGCAAGCATAACACATGCATATTTAGAACAACACAACAGTGCACATTCCAACCGCATGCAGGGTTGATTGGTGGCAACAGGCCATCAGGTTTGGATATGTGAACAGAGCGCATGCATCAACGTACATGCAGATATGTATAAACCAACAGGACAAATGCCCATGAGAATTAATTGTGAATACACATACCCAGTTTGGTGTGGAATCGCATAATTTGTGAAAATAGGGTAGGGTGGAGAAATATTACATTAACAACTTAAACTACCTCTATATATACTGTACATTCCTAGTAGATGCATATATATATCCCCTACATGTATTAGTACAGTTTCCTGTATGTAACCTTAGGAATGTTGGTGATGGGGATGTTACTGCTACATTAATATACATTCCATTTTTATTCATATATGTTCATATGTGGCTGTGTTCAGGTACAGCATCCTGCTACATTTGATTTATATGGGTCTAGACACCTGTGGATGTTCAGCATTTCATACAACCATACTATTTCCATAATGCAAGGGTCAGTGGCGGCTGGTGACTTCAAATCACAGGGGGGCTGCAGGAGACAGCTGAATGGGTGGGGTCAAGGGGGTGTGGTCAACCAGAAAGGGGAGGAGCTATGCACAAAACCACAAAAAACTAACTTTAATTAAATACGCTGCCCTGGGTGGCAAACCATCATTATGAAAGTCCAATCAAGACAAAAATAAGTGTAGAAGAATAAAAATATTTCAATGCATTGGCTGCATGACAGCTTACTTAATATCTAGATGGAAACAAAAGGTTGTGAGGCATGAAAAAATAAATTACTTTTTAAATACATTACTGGAATGCCAGTCAAAATCAAGTATAAGAAAAAAACAGAAGCACTCAACTCAAACCACTTCTCCTTGCACTGCAGTCCTAATTATAATATAATTAAGCTTTATTTAAGTACCAAGTAACATGCTGAAAGTAGAAATCTATGTGATGCCCCCACTTGTAAAAATGTTTCTTATCCAAAAAAGACCTGCTGCCTGACAACTTGTTTCATGGGGAAAACATGATAAAAGTAAAAAATGAAAAGCAAACAAGAAACAAGCTCAAGATACATTGCTTAAAGGATTACTGTACAGGTTATGGACCACACATGATTGGCATTCTGTTTAGTTTACGGGTAAAGTCTGTAGAGATGACTGGAAGTCTCCAACAAGTGTAATGAGCTTTTAAAATAATGGAATCCTGTCCTTTAATACCCAAGGCTTATACATTATCTAGTCAAGTATTCTCTGCATGGCAACAACAGAAAGGCTTTCAATGTTGGCAATTCTTTAACAGTATGCTTATTAAAGCTTACTTGCATCTTACGATCTCAGACAAGCTTACCTTATGGTCATTAAAGCATTGCTACTTAAAAGCACAGAGCAACAGGCACTTTGAGTAATAAGCATAAATCAACAGTACAAAAATATGACAGAAACCAGACCATTCTGCAAAATCAAGGACAGATGAAAAGCCACTGTAGTACTTATGCAGTGTGTCCTCCCCATCCAAGGTAGATACAACTACTCCTTGCCTTGCTTGGACACATCCAGAGTCACTACATGGGGAGTGGGGTGCAACAAGCATGTCACAATTTGAAATCTCACTGGCTGACTGTGATGGCCCTGACACATTTGTCATACCTCTCAACCTCAAGAGCAAGAAATCTGGACAAAGCCATACACAGAAGTGGGACAAAGGCCCAACAATAAGGACAATTTTAAATATTGCTCTAATAAACTTAGAAAGATAATAGAATAGGTCTTGCATTAGTATGAATTTTCTGAAGGGTATAAAATCTGAAACTCAAATGTCTGTCATTTTCTAACTTCAGTCTTTAGTGATGTCACTAATTTGCCAAAAACACAATTTTATGAAAAATGGACAAAACGTGATGCAAAAATATACAATAGACACACAATACAGCTGCTACCTGTCAAAGAAGGGACACTTTAATATTAGTACTGCTACCTTGAGCAGCTGACAAAATATAAAAGAATCTACATGCATTTCAAGTAATCTATAACTTTGATTATTACAGTTATTTCTTAATTGTAAACCCTCCATGTTTTCT
Organism: Protopterus annectens; assembly: GCF_019279795.1. Taxonomy (NCBI): domain Eukaryota; kingdom Metazoa; phylum Chordata; order Ceratodontiformes; family Protopteridae; genus Protopterus; species Protopterus annectens. The sequence goes on along the minus strand of NC_056728.1, from coordinate 1,060,472,764 downwards.
TCCAAAATTGCTATTTTATGGAGGGATTATAAGGGGAAGAGCAACATTTTGAGCCAAAATTGGGGACAGTTGAGAGGTTGGCTATGCCTAATTCTATAAAGCAATTTATTTGCATGTACCTCTCAACCTGTTAATGCAGTAAATCTGAACAAGGCCAAATATATTGGGGCACATATAAACACTACTAAAATTGCTCTTGTATAAATTGAGACAGTTGATAGAACAGCTCTTACTTTAACATGCATTTTCTAAAGGTTATGAAGTCTGAAACTTAGAGTGACTTCTGGCAAATCATTTAGGAATTAAAACTACAAATTTTATGAACAAACCAAAAATAAGAAGCAAAAATCTATTCATTCTTTGAAAATCTGGACAGTTGGGAGGTATAGTTCAGCTGGGCCTGTCTGAGTTTGCTGCCCTTCCCCCCTGACAAAATAATGGTTGAATGGAGCCTCTGCAGCCATTCCAATGAACCATTATACTTGGCTATTTCACTCCATTTACCATAAACACTAATGTGCATACTGCTTTACTTCTATGATGAGTTGGACTTCATTTGAAAGTTTTATTTTGTATTTTACAGCACAAACACTAAGTCATCTGTTAAACAAAGCAATGCAGTCTCACAATGAAAACTTAGCATTAAAACTTATCTGCCCTTGAAACTCACATTCATTGAAACAGCATTGAAACCCACATTCAAAGAAAATACATTTTGCCAGTGGCAGATAAAGATTAATTTTGGGCTGTTTCGAATCATAGGCTCCTTGCATATGAAACATACATGTGCTCTTTGATACACCTTCCTCACTGTACTAAAATTATATTCCTTGTACAATACAGTACACTTGTTACAGGATGTTTTAAATTTGTTTTGAACATTTTTTCCAGTAAGCAATGAAACAAACCATATGCACCCATAATGGCAAAACTGCCCAGTTGAGAACATTTATCATAAAAAAAGTCTACTCAGACTTCCACAGTCCACCATTATTAGTAAATATACACAATTCCACAGTCCACCATTATTAGTAAATATGCACAATTCCACAGTCCACCATTATCAGCAAATATGCACTATTCCACAGTCCACCATTATCAGTAAATATGCACAATTCTACAGTCCACCTTTATCAGTAAATATGCACAATTCTTCAGTCCATTATCAGTAAATATGCACAATCTCTAAAGTCAGTCATCTAAATAATTCCACATTAAAGAAATCTGTAACTAATGAAGTGGTTGCTGCTAGCAATCACCTTTATATTTCATGGTTTCATCGAAAAATAAAGTGTCTGTTGCCCCGCAGGAATAAATTGTCTATATTAAATTATAAAAATGATAAGCTAGTAATAATATTGCAAGAGGAAATGGATGGCAAACTGATAACGAACTCATAGTTAGTATCTTCACCAAGGAGAACATTCTCAGTACGGCAGCATCTACCCTTTGTGGGAGTAGAACCCACAACCTTCTGCATCAAAAGCAAGTACACAGCCTGTTGTGCTATAGTATTAACTTGGCAAAGCACTAAACTTCTATTCCCCTGCAGCTCTCAGTTCCTTGTAAAATCTACTCAATACTCAACTGCATCTCAACCGCAGCTCAAGAAAACTGGAAAAGCCAAAATGTATTGGGGGTCAAAAGCCCAAAACAGGGACACATTAAACATTGCTTGTATAATCTTGGAAAGTTGCTAGAATAAAATGTTGTGTTGCCACCATATATTTTACTGCCAAGGTCCCTGAGTAAAAAGTAGTCAGAGTAACATACCACTACACATCAGCTGCTTTGTAAAAGAGGAAGACTGAAACTTAAATGGCTATCATTTAGTGAATTCAGTTCTCACCATAGCTGTCAACCTCTTAGTACAAAACACCTGGACAAACCCAGTAATGAGGGAATACAGCCCTCAAACATATTCAGTGAATTCAGTTCTTGCCATAGCTGTCAACCTTAGCACAAAACCTGGGCCGAAGCCAATAATGGGGAATACAGTCCCAAAAATAGGGACAAATTTAAAATATTCATCTTATAAACTTGAAAATTGCTAAAAAAAAAAGGTTGTGCTACTATGTATTCTGAAGAACATGAAGTTGGAAATTCAAATGCCGGTCAATTTTATTGCGGACAGAACAAAACAATTTTCAGCAGAGGCGAGGGATTAAAACTGCAGACACATCTTTGTAAAATGGCAGGGCACCAGAGCAAATCCACACAAACACAGGCAGGAGATGCACACTCCACACAGAAGCCACCCCAACCAAGAATCAAACCAGAAAACCTATAGCTGTGAGGCAACAATACTACCACCGCACCATCAATTATGCAAGGAATTAAACATTCAGAAACCTGAAGTCTGAAATTCAAATGCCGGTCAATTTTACTGCGGACAGAACAAAAACAATTTTCAGCAGAGGCGAGGGATTAATACTGCAAACACGTCTTTGTAAAATGGCAGGGCACCAGAGCAAATCCACACAAATACAGGGAGGAGATGCAGACAGAAGCCACCCCAACCAAGAATCAAACCAGAAAACCTGTAGTTGTGAGGTAACAATACTATCACTGCACCATCAATTATACAAAGAATTAAACATTCAGAAACCTGAAGTCTGAAATTCAAATGCCTGTCAATTTTACTGCGGACAGAACAAAAACAATTTTCAGCAGAGACGCAGGGATTAAAACTGCAGACACATCTTTGTAAAATGGCAGGGCACCAGAGCAAATCCCCACAAACACAGGCAGGAGATGCAGACTCCAAACAGAAGCCACCCCAACCAAGAATCAAACCAGAAAACCTATAGCTGTGAGGCAACAATACTACCACCGCACCACCAATTATGCAAAGAATTAAACATTCAGAAACCTGAAGTCTGAAATTCAAATGCCTGTCAATTTTACTGCGGACAGAACAAAACCAATTTTCAGCAGGGATTAAAACTGCAGACACGTCTTTGTAAAATGGCAGGGCACCAGAGAAAATCCACACAAACACATGGAGGAGATGCAGACTCCACACAGAAGCCACCCCAACCAAGAATCAAACCAGAAAACCTATAGCTGTGAGGCAACAATACTACCACTGCACCATCAAATACGCAAGGAATTAAACATTCAGAAACCCTTAAGTCTGAAATTCAAATGCCTGTCAATTTTATTTAACATTTTTTAATCAGGACAGTCTGACTTGGAACAAATAAACAATTTTCAGCAGAGGCCCAGGAAGAAATAATGCAGACATGTCTTTGTAACATGGGAGGACACAAAAGCAAACCCACACAAACACAGGGAGAAGATACAGACCCCACAAAGAAGGAATCCCAGCCAAGAATCAAACCCAAGAACCTGCAGCTGTGAGGCAACAATGCTACTACTACACCATCAAATATCAAGCATTGCAACATTTACAAACCACAGATATTATGAGGAACAGATCAGATCGAATATGAGGCAAAAATCTGAAATTTTTTTACAAATGGTGGTGGGTAGGGAACTCAAGTCTTTAACACCTGCATACAGGGTACAGGGTTCAAGCCTGAGGTATTCCCTACCACACCACCATAAGCACCTGGGGCATTTACACACACACACACACTCTCTCTCTCTCCAGCAAAGCACAAGCACCATACACAAACTCCAGTAAAGCACAAGCACCATACGTACATCCCGACCCATAATCCTGGTGAGTCTGTGCACTGTAAAAGTGCACAGATGTCTCCTTGTGTCCCCCTATGGGGATGGCCGGACTGCCTTGAGCATGCGCATAGACCGACAGTATGCGCGAAGTCATTTTTGAGGGGGCTGCAGTCTGGCAGCCCTATGCCACGAGCCGCCCCTGGCAAGGGTACAGCAACATATCCAATTTGTGGGATGGACACAGTCCATGTTCTGTATTTTATTTAACACATTACACTCTTTGGTTGTTGCTGTCTTATTCATTTCATAATGTAGTGACTACAGTATACCTTTATTCCAGACTTATTACAGCTTTCTTGGTAGCTTCAAACTGTCTTTCTCACACTCTCTCAATTATTTTATATTTACATTTCAGACTGGTACTTAATTCTAGGCTTTATTAACATTTATTACTGGTTTACAACAACCCTTTCCAGCTGACTCACTTATTTCATATGGCAGAATTTACAAGGATGTATTTGACACTTGTCTATCCTTTGTTGATTGATTACCACTCATTTTCTGGCTGCAGCAGTTATCTGATATTACAATACAGGTGGAAACTTCTACTTGGGACTTGTTTAATCTTTATTACTGGTTTGCAATACACTCTTTTCCAGGCTGCATCACTTATCTAATCTTACAATACTAGCAGAATCTTTCTTCTAGGCTTATTTGACCTTTATTAGTGGGTTACAACACTGCACTCTTTTACAATCTGTCTCGCTTATATTCTATGACAATACCAGCTAAATAATTACTAACCTGCCTGGTGGCGCAACCTCAGCAGCCTATCAGCATAGGCTCGCTGATTCGTGGAATGAACACCTGCAGCTGTAATATAAAGGAAGTAATATTGGAACATACGTCTCCATACTATAGGCTAGGATAGCATTTCTTACATACTTAATTTAATGGATACTTACTCAGTAGTGGGGCGGTGGGCATTTGGCAGGCCTCCTGGATCCAACGGTTCAGTTGATCCTCCTTCTATCACTTTAGGTCCACATGGTGGAGACGGACCTGTTCACCAGTCCTCGGAATGCCTGTGGCACTGGTGAGATCATGTGCCAACTGGTTCTACACCTCTGCCTTGTACGCACCCCAGTGAACCTGGCCCTGCATGAGTTGTGCTTCATGATCATGGACTAGGAGCCAAACCATATATTTTGACTCCTCAACACCCCACCTTTGTGCTCTAAAGCGACTTCCCTCTCCTGCACCTGCCATCCTGACTGCAAATGGGTACCACAATCAGTTTTGCTGTGAATTCCTGCCTATGGGGCTTATATATGCCAGTTTTCCCGCACTTATCTGTGATTGGCCGTTTTGGATATTTATCAGCTTAAAAAAACCTGCTTTGTCATGCTTCTCTTTCCATTCATTCTTATTTATATGCTAATACTTCTTTTCTCAGTACAACTGTCATGGCTTAGTGGTTCAGTACTTTGACTCTGGTGCACAGTATCCCAGGTTAAACCCTGAGCATTGCTTTTTTTATTTTATTACTGTCTAGACAAGCTAGGAGATATGTCTGTGTCAAGGCGGCTTTGATACAGCTTGCCCAATGTTGCCCGAAGGTAAGCTGATTGGCGCGCTGCTCAGCTCCACGCAAACGGCTTATGCTGGGTAACGCGTTATTTAGCTATGAGCACTCATAAGTGCTGCTGAACTACGGGCATGCATTTTAAGCATGGTAAAGCGCTGCTCAACTCCGGGCACTCATATTAAACCTGTTAAACCGCTGCTCACCTGCAGGCACTCATATTAAGCTTGTTAAAGCGCTGCTCATCTATGGGCACTCATATTAAGCTTGTTAAAGTGCTGCTCACCTACGGGCACCCATATTCAGCTTGCTAAGGCCTTGCTAAGCTATGGGCAATTCTGATCCTTTTTTTATATTTTATTATGTCGGATTTCTTCAAAAATACATGGCTCATTTCATTACATTTTACTTAAATTATAATTTTATATATATATATATATATATATATATATATATATATATATATATACATATAGATATATATATGTCAGGGGATTGTTTCATGCTTATTTAAATAAAAATGGAAAATTATGTTGTGAGGGCTCGAACCATGACTACCTCCTCTTTGGCCAACGTCTCTACCGCTACGCTATTGCTACTTGGCTTAATTTGCATATTTAGATCTTATATGCTTTTCAATGTCTGCTAACTGTGGCTGAAAGGAGGGCATACCCGTGCAAACGAGTGCAACTACGGGCAAACATTTTGGAAATTATAAAAAAAAAATTAAACTGCGATTTTTACGTTTTACATTACAGTTGGGTTTATAGTCTGTGAGGGCATGTGGTGTTGTGTTCCTTGACATTTCCGCAGACTCGCTCATGGGTGTTTACTTTCAGGACTCTGACTCTTTTGGGGGCGTGCCCTTTGCAGAACTCGGCATTCAGACATGCCCCCTACTTTCCTACATGGACCGTGTTAGCCTAGGGTATGATTCAGCATGCCCTCATGAATATGCATGGCATGCTGACGACATACCGTTAGACTGCAGCCTCCATGTAAGACATATTAACTCTTACACGGAGGTTTTGTGAATCCGGCCCCTTGTCTCTAGATGACTGTTACTGGTGAAGTGACACCCTAACCCCATGTGCAAAAAATGGGAAAAAGGAGTTGTGCATGGATGTATTGAAATAAGAAGTCCCATTTGCAGTGGAGGCTCAGGAAGAAAAGCTTCAGTACAAAGAAGTAACTGCAGTAAATATTTAAGACAAGCTGTTATGAACTTGAATAATATAAAATACAGAATAATTATGAAGCAATAACAGTGAATATTGCACAATAAAAATAAAAGTTTAACACAATTTGCATTGTGGATTGATTGAAGTAAGTGATTAATAATTTAACTATTTAAAAATCAGAAAAAAAAATCAAATAAGCATACAAAGAAAGTCAAAGATGAATGCAGCATATTGTGGCATGAACTTGGAGGAATCATTTAATAGTGTTATGCTATCCTATGTATCAATACTAGCAGGTGCTTAGCTGTAATAATGAAAGTAAATCATGAAACAGGTGCGCTATGGACCAAATTAAACTGCTGGGGACAGTGAAAAGATTTGCAAGGGCTGAATAGTCCATCTGTGGGAGACATATGGCAACAAGAAGGTGGCATATAGGCAGCATGGAGCTGAGTGAACCATTAAACTGATTTATGCACAATACATTATATCCCTTCTTGACAGACGTAAGATGCTAATTAATCATTATTTTTGTTATCTTATCATTCAAAACTAGGAGGCTATTGATCCATCAGTATTGGATTGCTCTATTAAGTTTATTACTTCTATCATTTGTTATAGATGACAATGGTGAATGTTTCCGCAGACGTTTCATTATGTCACCCAAGTGCCACCCAACTTGCAAACTCATCTATGCTGCATGGCTAAAGAACAAAACAGACAATTCTGTCCAGGTGGTCTTATAAACTATAGTGGACACCTCCAATACCAGGAATTTGGCATTATAATACAAAGCTGAGATACATTCTTCAAGAACTGAAACTACATTTCTAGAATTATCCTTGCCACTTCAGGGTTTTTAGTCGGAAATAATTCAGGCAAATGTACAAGACAATCAAAACAAAATTTCTTCTTCAGAAGACAACACAGTTGATTTAGAGCACAGACAAATGCATTAAAACATCACCTTATTACATTCAAAAAAAGATTTGGAAGGATTCAGTATGATGTTTTTTTTTTTTTTTGATAGCCACTTTACCCACAGTTCTGAATGTCTTTGTACATGTTGTAATCAATGAAGAGGTCAAACATACAGTAACACTCCTCACTGACCATTGCAAAAGACAAGATTGATTTTTTTTCCATCTACTCAACTAAACTGATAAGCAAGGAACAAAGACATTATGAGAGATTTTAAAAAACTTTTCAACTAGATGATTATAAAGCTTATACTGGCTGCATTGAGGAAGGAATTTGCTACAGTAAGATAGCTATGTTACAGAAATGAGCCCCCACCAATCTTAGACTCCAGCAACAATTAAAGTTATAAGGAAATCCTTATCTTTCCCATTCAGAACACCTAAGTATTCTTATTGTTCCTACAAATGATATGCTGTGACTGTGATTAAACAACTGGCCTGCACCTCCAAGTATCCATCTTCTACTTCTTCAAAGCCATCCAACATGCCAACACCAAGTTATAGATCCAAAAGATATACCATTACAAGCAAATTTACTGGTGTCACACGCTTGGTTGAATCTCCTTGTGTTTCTAGTAGAACTTCTACTGATTCATTACAAGGCGATATTGCTGAATGAGGCATTCAACCTCAAAGATGTTTGGCAAGACATCTTTCAGGTTGCCACTAACAATAGATTTCACCTTTGGACGACAGTGAGAAATGACCTGTAGGCACTGACATTAGTAACTTAGTAATTTAGTAACAAGCACAAGCTTGCATCATCCATCCACTGTTACAGCTGCTGCATCTCCTGGCTAACAAAGCAGTGACAGGAACCAGTGAAGAATACCTAGCATGACCAATGTGCATTTCACTGTTGGGTCAAATGCTTTGGCCTAGATTTGTTGCCTGGTAAAGTTTTCAGAGTACATACTGACTTCTGCTACTCACACGTTGACTTTATAAGCAGTCTTTTTATGCTCGGCACAATATAATGTTAAAACATATCTATAAATTAAAATTGCACTTATTTTATTCACTGCAAGGGTTACTTTAGCCCTAAGTTGTCTACTGTCTTCATTTTTTCTAGTCTACTTTCTCTAAGTTCATTACATGTACTGTTGTACCAGGCCTCCTTATTCCTCTTCATTAGAAAGGTTATTTAAAAAAACTATTTAGGCCTATTATCTTCCCTTTCCCTAAAGTTATCCTACTATTTAAAGTATTCCCCCACCACAATTTTTAAAAGATCTCTCACAAGAATGAACCTGCCTAGCTATCCTTGATGGTGAATTTAATCACTTTATACTCTGAAGATAACTGTATGCATCCACATTTTGAAACATAGCTTAAGGGCAATAAAGTAACCTCCTAAACAGATGGTGACACAGGTCTAGCAAATGCACTGTGTATCAATTTTCCTCTATTTGCATTATCAAAAAATGTCACCTGATTATGAAATAACTATACAAATCTTAAACATTTCTCTAATAAAGTACTTAGTTTGTTCAAATGCAATTTCATCCTACATTGATATTGTGTTCATTATTAAAGAAAAAAGCATGCTCCTCATAGGGTGTCCTTGATGAACTCCCTTTTTGATAGTTGCCTTCTTACTTTGTCTTCCATTAATCAGCACCCTATTCTGATGTTTATCATAAGCTGATTGTTGTAGCATCAACATTGCGCTTTTATTCTATATAATTCAAAACTTTCCAGAATTGTCTATGTTCTTCTTACATCTTCAAAAGATTTTGTAACATTTCCTACAACTTTTTGCATCTTGTTCCTCTATCACTACATCATTTATCACCTCTTTCTTCAAAAGATGTAACTTTTTGTTTTCCTTGTACTCCTGTAGTCCTTCTACAATTACTTACTTCAAAACTTTTCAAGTTTATTTTGTTATCCCTTATCTTCATCATGATTTTATAGTCAGTATTATTTGACATCTTCATTCACCAATGAGAAATATTTCTCAATTTTTTGCCAAGTAAATATTATTACATCATCCTATTTATCTCCTTGATAAATTCATCATCTTTCCATTCATTCAGTACCTTAATAAACACACGTGTTTGACCCACTTTCAGTTCTTTATACAACCAGTAACTAATTCCATCTATTTCACAACACACATTTTGCTTACTTCCCTTATATCATCCTTTAATCCTGAGTTGTAAAACTTTTTCCAGGCATATCAGTGTGTCTGCTATACATTTTTTCTTTTACATGTCATACTATTATATCCATAATTTATTATTATCTGTACTTTTTCTGTCCTAATTCATTTTATTGCCTTTATTGATACTTTCCATTCATTTCAAATTTAGCTAAGTATGGTAATACTCCTTCTTTCATTCTTTTCAAATAATACTATTTCTATATAGCAAAATGTTTTAAATTATCTTAATTTTTTTGGTATACTTTTCTTTCATTAATTAATGCTGCGAATAATCTTCTTCTAAAGCCCTATTTTAATGCTTTCAAATAGTTATTTTTTTCTTTTCACAAACTTTCCTTTTCTATCTGTACATAGACTTGACTGTCATACTCTTTCTAAAAAATAAACATTCTGAAATCTTTCTCAGTCAATTATTCTTGTCATAATGTATCTATCTCTTTGCAAAAATGACCCATTCATTAATCTTTCAGTTAATCTTCTTATTCTATATCCGTCTTTTAAAAACTTGCATTTTCGCATATATCAGCCCATATGGCTAAATGGTCTAAAAAATAAACAGTATCCAACATACCTCAATCACGTTGCAAAAGCTCTGTCAATAATCTATTTTGTTTCACGAGGCCTTAGAGGGCAGTGACAGAGATGTTTTTGTTTTGTTTCTGGTCTTTGTTAACATTTTCAGTCTAGCTTTCTGAGCATGTCCCATCTTTGGCTTCGGGGGTTGGAGGAGTGGTGCTTACAGGAAGTTTTTATGATCTTACTTAAATTCCATCTCAAATTGCAGTTGTACTCACAACAGCTCTCACTGAGTCATTCATTAGTTTCACCTGTGCTTTTTATCCTCAGCGAAAAGTAGCCTTTCAGGAATTTTATGACTTTACTTGTTACTACAACCTGCGATGGTTATACATACTAATTCTGAGATTGCTTTACTATGGAGCAAGGGGAATACATCAACAGACTGTTAGTATTCAGTGTGAATTCACTAAATTGTACTTTTTGATTATACTGCTCACTGTTATGTTATTCAGAATAAATAAAGGAAATAAAGAGCTGTACAATTAAAATAAGCTTTTTGTCAAGTTCATAAAAAGTAAACACTGAGAGTTTTGCCTAACCACCCCCACCACAAACACATACAGAAATGTAATAACCTTATTGATTCCCAGTGATCAGGGACTGAAAGCTTTGACAGGAACTAAATATTGTTAATTGTGTTCAAAACAGGGAATGAAAACAGGGCTGCATAAAATAAATTGAAACCAGGAGTAGGGTTGATAATGATGTAGTAAGTTAGTGATGACAGCTGGGAGGTATCAGGACAAGTTTCTTTCGGTCAGAAATATAGACTCTGGGATTGTCCCTTTAAAATACACCAAACACCTCTCCTTTCCAATATATAGCTGCACATATTTCAGTAAGTCTTGTACTCTTTACCTGCTTTATCTTTTTCTTCTTCCTAATATAACAGGTTAAATCCCCAACATTGCAATAAGATATATTTATCTAAACTTAAGATAATTATTTCAGGGTATTTAACCTTAAGTTTAGATAATTATATCTTATTGTAATTTTGGGGATTTACACTGTTATATTAGGAAGAAGAAAAAGATACTTGAATTACTCTATGTTGTCCATTAATGTATTAGCATTCAAACCAAATAGTCTTAACATTTCCTCATCTGTTTTTACATCCAACACTGAAACCTTTCCAGCTGTAATGATTATAACATCTATAAAATCTAAACCCTTTATATCAAACCTTTTAGAAAGAAATACTACATCTGACCACATTTCTATGCAGAAATTTTATAACATCTTATTTCTCTACATTTTTTCATGTGAATCCTAGGATTTTCTTCCACGAAATATGTATCTAGAAAAGTTTAATATCAATATTTAATTTCATACACTATTCCAAAACACATATTTTGTATAATTTTTATAGTGTTTGCGTTTATTGAAATTAGTATGACACTTTTATTTTCCTATTTTCTAAATTTCGGTGAAAGATTATCTGCATTTCTTTTCTTCACCTTAACCCTTTCATGAATTGAATTTTTGCTGCCTTCTTCCAATTTCTATTTCCCTCCCTAATAATCATATATATTCTTTGTTGTGAAGCCTACTTTCTGGAATCCTAGTTGTATATTTTCTATGTCTTGTAGGTCTACTTCTCTTTCTCCTTCACTTATGGATATGCCTCCATCTAGTTATTCCTCCTCAGTTTCCTTGTTTTCAGTCTATTCATGAGTATCATTTTTGCTTTTTGTGCACTCCATTTTTCTTCAGTATTATTGTCTTCACTGTACTTATATTAAAATTAGTTCATTTTTTATATTTTCAGTATTCCACTTTGCAGTTATTTACATTACGATCCCTTTACCATATTGCTGACAAACACCAAAAATTCATTAATTAAACAGGATCCTTCATCACAAAAGTAACATGTTTTAGTTTATCCCTGATGCTTTAAAACCGCTCTGGCCCTAACAATGCAAACAATGCTGGGAAGATAAAAAACATTTTATTTTCCATTCTCAAAGTAACTTCTGCTTCCCACCCCTCATTATAGTGCCTTTAGGGAAAACTATACATTATAGTGCCTTTGGGAAATGCTCCACACAAGCTAATTACTTCATCGATAGGATACCCCTGAGAACTGACCTGGTATTCAGGCATCTGAGAACATATGTAGACAGTAATCTGGCATTTGATCAACATGTGGCCAATGAAGTAAGAATCATTCTATGTGGCTAAATTTATAAGTAAGGGCATGGCATCCAGGTCAGTGGAAGTCATAGTAACACTTTATTCGGCCATTATCAAACCAGTCATTGAGTATAATATCCCCTTTGGCATGTATCTGAGTGGACATATGCAACAGGTGGAATGCCCACAAAGGTTCCTTACCAGAAGAATCTAGGGTATAATCATGTTGTCCAATACAGACCACCTTAAAGCCCTTTCTCTATACTCTGTCTCCTACAAGTTACTGAGAGGTGATCTATGCCTAACATACAAGGCATCTTCGGATCCAGCTCTGATGGACCTTTTGCACAGCCGCAAAATGAACAACATTAGAACCACTAGATCCAAGGATTTAAATTTTGCTTGTGACATAAATAAGACATGTTGGTGAGACAGGTGTGTCTCAAAGGATTTTTATGCTCTGGAACAGGCTCTCCATCGCTGTGAATCAGAGTCAATCCCTAACATTATTTCAGCACAACACTGATTAATGGATGGGAAACTGGAAATTTATCCCAGGTCTGGCCCTCATGTCTCTGATAGAGAGAGGCAGATAGTAGAACTCAAACTAACATACCCCCACACATAACATCTAGATACTTCCAAACTAATTTACCCCCTCCTAATAAACACCCATGATACATAGGGAGACAATTGTGTTGGACTGCACAGCTAGGCTTATAAAACCCCTATTGCTCATTAGCATAGTATATACCTATGCACCTCTGAACCCCATGCCTTAAATTTCTATCATTCTTAGTAACCTTAACAATTTTCACTTCTTATTTACACTGATTTCAAGTACATGTTGACATAATTTTTACTTATTTCATCTCTTCTAAATTACCTACTTAGTTTTTTAACAACTTGCAATCTTAATTGAGTAAAAACATGCTCATTACAGAGATAGCTATATTTTTGTCCATAAATAAAAGATGGTTCCATCAAAGGGAGGATTACAAATGTTGAATCACAAAAATATTGTTCTGTAAATGTTGAAAAGATTTAACATCTGAGGCTATGAACCCCTATAGGCACAATTATAAATTCCAGATGCACTATTATCAATCTCCTTTTTATTTTTGATTCTTACTGTAGGTCTCCTCTTCTTCTTTGACATTTAGATAACTGCTTCTGGTTTCATGTTATTTCTGCTATTACAACCACTACATAAGAATTTTTTTTTATTAAAGTCTTACTGGATTTGTTGCCATAGTATATCCAGTCAACTGCCTTTTACCCAGAGTTCTGCCAACAACTTATCTGCTGCTTAACATCATAAAAGAAAGGAGTCTTCACTAGGATCCCCTTTATGTATTAAGTCTATTATATTCTTGTCAAACATACATCCAGTCAGCAAAGTGGTTATTTGAATCTCCAGATCAACACTCATTGGCACATCATTATTCACATTTTCAGACTCTGCCTGTATCGTACCATTTTTCCCATATTCCAAAGCTGTAATACTTTTATTGGTATTTTCCAATACTTTCAAAATGGCAGGATGAGTGGTAACAGCAGCACATCACGATCTCTATTGCTCGATGTAGTTCCTTCCTCTGCACATTGCATTTTTTACCAGCCACCCTTGCATTTGGAAATGGAGAATCATGCATGGCAAAAGAGTAGTGGGAATTCCCAAGTGCCCTGGCCAAATTTCCCCTAGACAATATGAATGCCACCATGGGTCATCTGTGAAAAGAGGCTGCTGACCTATTGGGACTAACCCAGTCAACAAAGTACAAATACATACATACGCACATACATACTTAAATAACTACAAATTCTGAAGAATGCGCCAACACATCTGCCAGTGATAAACACATACTTTGGGGCTGTCAGTCAGTCTCATCATTTTGGCTGCCTGTTTCAGATCTAGCCTCTGCACTATTATTGTGACACATCCCTTTCTCCCCTCAGGTCTGGTCTAACTTTGGCACCTATAAATTGCTTGACTGTCTAGGTCTTTCAGTTTCCATTTGTCTCTTGCATTACCTTAAGTAAGTCATTTTAACAGTCAGTATTTCCAGGTCATCCCTGAAAAGGGACATTTGTGTCCAGTGGATTTATTTGGTTAACAAATAAAACAAAAATAAAATGTCACTGAGCCATTTCAGAGGTCATCTATTATACTGTGCTAAAACATTTTTAATCTTTATTGTTTGCTACCAGTGTCAGTGGCACAACAGGTAGCACACTTACTTAAATGAAAAAAAAACTGTGGGTTCTATTCACACTGCAGATAGATTGATTATGACACTGTAGTGCAGCATAAACGTGACACTGCACTCCTGAGTGTGCCATCCTTTTGATTAGATGTTAAACCAAGGTCCATCTGATTGAGTTGGTGGTAGCTCTGGTGGATGTAAAAGATCCTATCAAAAAGAGTAAGGGGAATCCCCTAATACACTGGCTAAATTTCTCCTAGTAGTATAAATACCACCTTGAGTCTCCCTTAAAAAGAGGCTACTAGCCTAGTGGGACTGACTTGGTCAATCAAGAATAAATAAATTATCTTTTTTATGGAAAACAAATTATTTACATGCCAAGTATCCATTGTTTCCATTTTGTTATACATGATAGAATGATACAACTCAACAGCCCCCAACCACGTATTATTTTTATTACTCTCTTTCATCTTTTTCTGGTGTGTCTAGACCATGATCCACATGTCATTATGATAATGAGTCCGCTTAATTGCAGCACTACAAATGCATCGCTAAATCTGAAACTTACATTCCCATATAATTACGAATCAAGCAGTCATCTACTTAAGTAGCTTAATTACTTGTGTAAGTTATCAATCTAAATTATTTCTTTCTTTAGTTGATGTTGATGATAGAATTATTCTGCTTCTTGTTTACTGCTATGGTTATATACTGCTATATGTGTGTGTGTGTGTGTGTGTGTGTGTGTGTGTGTGTGTGTGTGTGTGTGTGTGTGTGTGTGTGTGTGTGTGTGTGTGTGTGTGTGTGTGTGTGTGTGTGTGTGTGTGTGTGTGTGTGTGTGTGTGTGTGTGTGTGTGTGTGTGTGTGTGCATGTGTAAATGGTTACCGTAGACTGGAAGATTGAGACCAGAAGCACGAAACTGCAAATATCCTGAAACTGCATAACATCGAGTTCGAAAAACACAATGCAAACATAAACCTCCCACCCTACCCCACAAAACACAAATCAACAAATACAAAATAAACCACTGCCAACTTCTTTAGAATTAAGCAGGGGCAAGCCCACCTGCACCCCTACCCCCACTACAAATTAAATATACCAACTCTGAGATCATATTACATTAGAAGAAATATTAATTTCCTGATCCCCAGTGTACCACAATCTCCATAACAGATGTCTGAATGCTTTCTAAAACACATACCTGTCCCTTCGCAAAGCACCTACATACTGCCAACACAAGCACATCCACTGCTACTCACTTTTCCCGGCACCACAAATAACACTCACACAATTAACTTTAAAATACACGAATCCTACCCTCAACTACAAAATCTTCCTTACTCTTTACTTCACGTTTTACTACACAAGCTGACAAATTCCCTTCGCCATTACATGTAACATCAGCCATGTCTCTTTACTACAGTATACAACTTCTTAAAGGGATTCTACAGTATTCAAACACAATAGAATACTTACCTTAAGAGTTTCAATGTTATTGGACTCAATATTCTGAACGTTCAGTGTTTTAAGAATTTGATGTTATGGTCTTGATTTTCCAGTCTTCAGTAATCTGAAATTTCATTATTTCAAAGTAGACTCATATATATATATATATATATATATATATATATATATATATATAGTATATACGGGTCTACTTCATAACACTGAAATTTCATAACATTGAATTTCATAACATTGAGACTGTAACATCAAATATTCAAAACAGTGACAACCCAAAACATTGAAAACTCAAAACATTGAAAGTGTGCTTCATAACATTGAAAACTACATTGCACAAGTAAATAAGATCCCCTCCACCTACAACAGCACCTAACTAAAAAGTACACATTCTACTATATTTTTGCAGCGGGGCAAGCCCCTCTTCATCCCCCCATGTGGTGGGCTCTGCCCCCCCAATAAATTAAATATACCTACACCAATATCCCACTACAGTGGAAAAAAGTTAATATCCTAACCTCAGTGTAGGGAGGTTAGGAAATTAACTTTTTTCCACTGTAGTGCAATCTTGGAGTTGGTATATTTAATTTATGGGGGGGGTAGAGGAGTCTATATTAAATCAGTGAAAGCTTAAAAATTGAAAGCTGATTTATGACCCTCTTTAAGTAAAATCTGAAAATCCTGAACAATTAGAACAACAATTTTTTTTCCCTGGGAAAAAAAATTGCTTGGCCATTTTCGAGACTTTGCCATTTCCTCCACAGTGGTGCGATCTCGGAGTTGGTATATTTAAGTAGTGGGGTTATGGGGGCACAGGCCCCACATCACCACATTGGGGAGGACAAAGCCCCCCACTTTATTTACTGTTTTGAAGGTTTTTTTTTTTTTTTTTTGTGGAACAAAAATCGCTGTTATGAGTGTTCGAGATTTTAAGCTTTCTCTTAACGAAAGTCAATAAATCAGCGTTCGCTTTTTTAAGCGTTCACTGATTTAATATAGACCCGGGCAGAGTGGGTGCAGAAACGTAATAGAAAGTGTGTTTTTTAGTTAGGTGTTGTTATAGGTGTAGAGTATGTTATTTACATATGCACTGTTCAATGTTATGAAGCACACTTTCAATGTTCTGAGTTTTCAATGTTTTGGGTTTTCAGTGTTTTGGAATTTTGATGTTTTGGTCTCAGTTTTATGAAATTCAACATTATGAAATTTCAGTGCTATGAAATAGTCCCATACATACATACATACATACATACATACACACACACTCGCGCAAGTGTTTGTGTGTGTGTGTGTGTGTGTGTGTGTGTGTGTGTGTGTGTGTGTGTGTGTGTGTGTGTGTGTGTGTGTGTCTGTGTGCCTGTGTGTGTAAAACTCTCCTGTGGTCTTTCTTTGCATGAATAGTTCACATGTTTTTTAAGTTCATACTTCTTAATGTTACTGCTATTTGAGGTTACTTCTTGACTTGTGTAGGATCACTCTTTGGTTTTCAATCATTTATTATTTTTATAAATGTTTATACATTTTTGTGCTTTCCATAGAACATTTTTATGATTCCATACTAATTAATAAACTCCGGCAAAGTAAAGAATATAAACAGCAGATGCTAAACCATGAATAATGTTTGTAGTATCGCTGCAATTATGCATGTCATTTTAATTCAAGTTTGAATTTTTTCATGGATCTATCGTAGTATATGTAGAAGGTGATTATGTGGTTTTATGGTTTTTCAACAAAAAATAGGTAGCGGGCATCACCAAACTTATTTTTGATCTACTGAACACTGATCAGCCTACAAGCAACATGGTTAAGGTCATGTGAACTGTCCTTCATTTAAAAAAAAAAAAACTTGGACAGGGAAGGGCAGGCAGAAGAATAAAGTAGTTTATTAGCAAGTTTTATTTCCTTCAGAGTAACTGATTACTCATTTCTAATCAGAACAAAATATACAAGGTAAGTATATATTACCTTTGCATGGTGTCCCACAGCAACGTGCTGTTCTGTCATAAGCTTCTTCAGGTTTTTGATAGATAGAAGAGAGAAGACCTGCAAGGAGATGTGCAGAGTAAAGGAGAGACAGAAAACTGTATGAAGTGGCTTTAGTCACTGTTGCATTCTTGGAAAAAAATGTTGTTGATTCTATATAATGTACCATGTCTTTGATTTACCTAAGTCACTATGTTGCACACGTGCATATCAAACATGGATGATAACAATGATGCACCCAACGAATTTAGAAGAGCTAGCTTCTTCAGTAGTTGATTATTTAATCAAAGTTTTTCAAAAATCATAGCTCTGATTAACTCAGGATATGATTACTAGTGATGGTGAGGATTATTCTGAATCATAGGAGTGACTATTCTTTGTGGAGAATAACACTAATTTGCTTTAACTGGCTTTAAGGTGTAGACCTGATCCAACAAATCAAAGTTACATTAAATGAAAACTGCATGTTCAGACTATTAGAGTAAAATGTTTGGTCCACATACTGGATAATGATGGCTTACACAGCTAGACTAATCATATTATTTCAAGGATTATAAATAGTAGTGGATCCTATGGAGAACCCTAGTAAACTCAACAATCCAGTGAGTGGAATTGAGAGATGACCCGATTCTAACTACTTGTTCTCTGTTATCCAGGTGATGCTGGTACTTGAAGGTAGAACATGGCCAGCTTTGACCCAAACAAACATAATATGCCACAGAGTCACAACCTTTAAGACAGGTAGGAGGAGTGTACCAGCACGATTACTTAAGTCCAGTTGGTGGTCATTATATTTAACTGTATGAAAATGGGCCGTTTCAGTATCTTTTGGACTAAATCTATGATGGAATTTAGAAACTCTGTTTGAAACAGACAGGTATTGCAAAAACTGAGACTAACATATTTTTGTAAGATTTTTAATGGAGTTAAAAAGAATGATATGAGTCAGTAATTATTCAAATTCACTAAGGAGCTAAATCTGTGCAGTGACAAAATAAGTGCTGGTTACACATGTTAGGAACTCGACTGCCTTTTTTAGAATATTAATAAGGACGGAAACTGGATAAATCATGACTTTGGTAGCAAATTTAAAAATTCTATTTAAGATTATATGAACATATGAACCTATATTCTGGACATGTGTCACAGTGAAAAGTTGAAAAGTCATTTATTTGACAAATAATTGTGTGAGAGAGCTTACCGGCAAAACACACATCTGCCTCTGCCATCGCTATCATTTGTTGCCACTGAGCCAAAAAAAGAGTTACTCTGCTGTGGAACAATATATTTAATTAATTAGCATATATATATATATATATATATATATATATATATATATATATATAGAGAGAGAGAGAGAGAGAGAGGAAATATGATCCACAGAGAATTCAGCTAAAATGCATATGTTTTCAAACTGCTTTACTGCAGTTTTTAAAAACCAAAACCAAAAATAATCAGGACAACCAAATGGTTCTGAGCATAAGTTTTATTTCAAAACCATTTAAAATATAAGTGCTTTAATCTAACTTATTGTAGACATCTTCAGAAAGAAATAAAAAGACCTAAAAAGGTGATAACATCAAGAGAATACTCTAAAACAGCCCTTTTTTATATCAGTCAGGAAGTATATAACAAACAGGAAGTATGTAACAATGTATCAAAAAGACTGCAAAAATTTTTGAAGTGACCTGTGCAATTTAAAACTAACCTGTGCTGTTTAAAAACAATACTGAAATTTGTAACACTGAAAACCACTGTCAACAAGTCAAGCAAGAAAATGTTAAAAGATCCACTTTGAAAGTAAACATAGCATTCCACAACTGTGTACTCTAAATAAATATGGTGCAGAAAAAATAACTTTAAAATTAACTTTAAAATATGCAGTCAAAGCTTAAAGTTTAGAAGCCTTATATTTCACAATATCTAAAGATAAAGGGCAGGATTCACGAAGCCTCCGTGTAAGAGTTACAAGGCTTACACGTAGGCTGCAGTTAAACGGTGTGACATCAGCATGCCATGCATATTCATGAGAGCATGCTGACTCACACCCAAGGCTAACACGGTCTGTGTAAGAAAGTAGGGGGCGTGTCCGTAGGGCAAGCCCTGCAAACAGACACGCCCCCCAGAAGAGTAACAGTCCCAAAAGTAAACCCCCACGACAGAGCACAACACATGCCCCCACATACTATAAACATAAAATGTAAAAATGAACATGTTATATATTTTTTTATAAGTTTTAAAGATGTTTGCCCGTGAGTGCGCTCGTTTGTGCGGGCGTACCTGTCACTAAGCCACAGTTAGCAGTCAGTGGAAAAGCATATAAGATCTAAATATGCAAAGTAAGCCAAGAAGCAATAACGTAGCGGTAGAGACGTCGGCTGAAGAGGAGGCAGTCATGGTTCGAGCCCCCACAACATCAATTTTTATTCCTAGTGAAATAAGCAGGAAAATCAGGCTGACATTACATAGCCACCTACACAGGTATCACACACGGACAGGACATCACTAATAGCAATGCCACCAACAGCAGCAGCAAACCCTCAAGATGCATGCAGTGGGAAACTGTCCTTAGCATGTACAGCAATATCCATGCAGTAACAGACTCCTGGTACAAGGCTCCCCCAGGTGCAATACCATCACTGCCAGGTCAGGCACCTCATAGGCTCATGCTTGTTGTCCTCCCTACACACATGCACCAAACCAGAACAGGGGATGTATCCAAAGGCACCTCAGATACACACAATTTCCAGGTTGGTGGCACAGCACAAAGCATCAGAGCCTATCCATGTGCAACTAACAGTGGGTTAGGACTGCCTTCTCAGGTTCATAGCCTCAGCACACACCACCTCCTCCCATAACCAGAAAACCCAGTACTCTGGCCTCCTCCTGACAACACTGGGAATATGGACGGCCCTCTACAAACACCATTATATGGGGTGGAAATGCAACTACCACCAAACATAGAGTGTGAGACATTACCTAGCTCCAAGACCCTATCTGGAAGGGTTCCTAGCATTCTATTCCTTTCGCATTGCTATGGAACAACTTAGAAGTTTACTCCCACAAGTATTTGCTGACAACATGCTGCACCTGTTCATCACCAACATGTGGATTATTATATGCTCTAGACCAGTCGCAGTATCCCTCGGTGGGGATGACACCATCTACAACACACACTGGGCTATATATCTCACATACCACATGCAGCTCCTTTCTGCACAGAACACCACAGTCTGGAAAATGTACACAGCGTTGTCTAATGCATATTCCATGTATTCACATGAGGCAGGCTTCGGACATGGGAACTATTGAAGCTCCTCACAGGTACATATGTGTAGGTGGCACACCCATACAACATGTGTGCATTGGACATTACTGATATAATGTATGTTGTGCAATATTGGGAACAACACTCCCACACACATGGACAAACTGTGTGACAACACAGGCATGGTGTTGTACTTGTAGGATACAAAACCCCTCACTCTAACTATGTTATGACACTCCAGAGAAATCATGTAGCAGAAAATGCATATTTGGGTGCATTACTGGGAGGCTTGCTTTCTCCTGCTGTACTTGCAGTAGGGTGCTGACATCACCAGTGTTTGTAGACACAGTGGACTATGCAGCATGTGTTGTGTTGTACTAGTTGCCAAAAGGACTCTCTTACACATGCAGGAATTGCATACACACTACATTTCCCCCACACACATTCACACACACACACTGAGCACCCTCTTGTGATTCTCAAGCCCTACCTAACTACAGGTTGCTGATACTTGTGAGAGACGCAGTAGCAGAGCGACACCATTTGCATTTACTGGAGAGTATTGGCTTTCTCCTGCTGTAGTTATGTGGGTGCTGACATCAGTCAGTGCTTTAGACAGTGGAATATGCAGCATGTGTTGTGTTGTACTAGTTGCCAAAAGGAACATTTCTCTTACACGTGGAATTGCACATACACTACTCCCCCAAACACATACTAAACACTTGCAGGATTCAAACCCCTAACTAACTATGTTATGACACTTGTGAGAGACGCAGTAGCAGAGTGCGCTATTCAAATTACTATTGGTATCATTTGTGCTCCCTGGACATATGTATAGTGTGCTGACATCATTATGTATGAAGAGGTATGTGCATCTGTTACTATCCATCAGTACAGGGGAGAGCATATCTATGCATTAACTTTGCACAGGCACATTGGCCTACTGTACTGCGGAGGCAGATGCCAAATACTACTCGTGGATAGCTCTTTCTCAGTATTCCCTAGGACAACAGCCTAGTATTGCACCTCTACGGCCATATGTTTACCTTGTCAGATGCAAGTATCTGTTGTGCTCATATACTGCTTTGTGGGTCTTTATTGCCATAGCTTCTCCCTATCTCTATGAACAACTTGTGCACCTCCGTGGAAGATGTTTGCATATGAGTGGGATCCAGTACTTTACTTCTAAGTGTCTCTGTTGTAACTTCACTGTGTGCACTGGGCAAAAGATTTCTGTATTGTGTGGAGGTTCCTGTGTTTACACACATACAAATGCCAGATATGTGTGTGTAACTGCTGAATCCGTGACATGGCCTTTCCAAGTGTGTGAGCTTGCCCAGTTCACAGTTTCCTATGGCTTCTTGACAGACACGCCTCATTTATCTAAGTGCGTATGCAGAAAATGCTTCCAGTGTGAACTTCTCCTGCGTGTTAGATCTGTGTGTCCACCACATTTGTGTGTTTGTGTGTGGACGCCATCCATATTTCCTGCCATGTACAGTTGAGTGTTGACATCAGGTTGTGTTCTTACTGGCCCAACCAGCTTTTGTGTCTGGAACCTACCATTGCATTATGGCTGCTCTGCCTGGGCAGGGTTGCCATGGGATAGTTTGCATACAGTTGTCAACATCCTTTCCTACTGACCAAACAGTGAATTGCTCGTGATAGTGTACTGGTGCAGTACTTTCACCGTGGTGACAGTATCATCGGGGTTTCCAGTCCTATCACTGCTTGTGTAATAGCTTTATAGTGAGCACACCAGACTGGTTGAGGGTCAGTTGTGCAGAGGATATGACCATGTTGCATTTTTGTTAAGATATGGACAGCATAGTACATGATTGTCCGACATTACTGTTAATGTATTCCACACCCCACCAGTTGGGATAGTGACAAACAATGGCCATGTGCCCTAGTCCATTTGTAATGCTAGTCAGAGAGAGAGTTTGTCCTTTAACACACACATTTACTAGTGTTTACCATGAGATATGTCAAGGTTAGTGTGCAAAATGTGCTCCATCTGTCTACTCATAGTGACATACAGGTGATATCCAGGGTACACCTACTCATCTCCTCCCATCCAGTCATCATGAGATTCCTCTGGATGACAGTCAATGAGGGGACTCCCCTGGATAACCTGTACTGGGAGTTTAGTCCTGGAGTGAAGTGAGAGCTTCAAGTTATGGACCAATCGGGTACAGCATGTCCTGTTTATGTCTGGTGCTGGGTTCAGAGTCTGTCAGCTGCATAGGGTCACCAGCATTCCAATTTTACATGGTGCCAAGCTGTCCATTGGATACCATAGCTTGGTCATGGCTTTTATACATCAGGCACACAGTTCATCTCCAGACAGGCAGTATGGCACTGTGTGGAGCTGCAGTTTGTTTTAATCAGGCGGCTGCCATCTTGTTACAGCCTCTTCCCCATGCATCCTCCTGGTGTGGGGTATTTGGTGGGGTCTTTCCAGTTGATGGCAGGTGTCTGCTAAGGTACACATCCCCTGAAGTGGCCAGGTTGTACACAATCGTGAGGCTGCTGATGGATGTGACGAGTGACTGAGAGCGCCTATTGACCTACTCCTCGACCTAGCTGTGCTTACCTTCATGGATTAGGTGGGTATATGGTATGTTTCCTGTAACCACGCTACAGACACACATGGTTGTCACATGCAGTGATATTCTATCACCTTGTGTCCCCAGGTCTCTTTATTATTGTCTCCGGATGTACTTACTCTGGCTAACACCCTATGTGGTAATTTCTGGCCATGTACTGTGTTTCCACAGGGTGATGTTACACTACTCTGCATTTAGCTTGTTGATATGGCTGTAAAGCACCACTTGTCTGTTTCTCAAGTGTGGCCTTTGTGTGTGGTTGCTTGTGCCGGGGCTGGAGTGGGTCCGACATGGTGGCAGTTTGTAGGAAGTCATCTGCGAATCCTGTTCAGACAGAGTCTCTTCCATGTTGGCCTGTACCTTAAGTGTGACATATATAGCATAAAAGAGAGGTCCCCAGGACCATGCCTTTGTGGGATGCCAGTTGTACCTGGTTTGCAGTCTGACATGGCTGCAGTATGTCTGACCAGGCTTCAAGTTCTTGTCCTTGAGCTGGTTTTGCAAACCCATCTACTTGGATAGGATTTGTAGTTAGGCTGGTAAGCTTATTCTGTACTGACCAACTAGGGTATTGTCATGGAAGCGGTTTAAAGCAAGGTCCAGGATAGGCTGCGTGATCCACATTCCCCACATCAATGAAGCCTTGGTAGGCTGTTTCACATGAGTCAGACATGTGTAAGGGGCAGGATCTGCCCTATGACAGCCACACTGGATAGGGTCCAATGTCTGTAGGTACCCAATCTCATTATTCCTGGGATCCATGATCATCCTCTACATTACTTTCCCAACCTACATAGTCAGGGTTGAGGGGTGATAGTTTGCAGTATCCATTCAGGCACCACCTTTGTGGTAAGGGACCACTGTTGCTGTACACTGCTCTTTGGGTACATATCCTGTGGTAAGACTGATAGTGCGCAGTAGTGCTATTTGGTGTTCCATTCTTCTTACAGCACTTGTTGGACACAACCCAGGACACCATCTGGTATCATTGATGCTGTGTGCTGTGCTTTGTAGATGCTGGCTGTTACCTCAGCATCTGCAATGTCATAGGGGGCACTCTGCTGGGATAGATATTTGGCAGTTAGGTGCTGGTGGGGAGTTTGCAAAGAATATGTTAGGTAGAATGTTGGTAAAGTGTGTGGGTTTGGTGTATTGTTTGTGATATTAGAGTACTACAGAGCATATCTGTGGATTATCACCATGGTTCCTACCATCAGGTAGGACAGCTGTGTGATAATCCTTTGTGTCCTGCACAATTTGTATCATCATAGGTTCACAGGTTCTTACTAGGCTATCTGCCCTGGCCTTGTTTGAGCATGGACAGACTGTGTGTGAGTTTCGACACCCCTTGCAATGTGCATCTTATGCCCATGTAGGGTTTACTTACTAGCTGTGACACATGGATGGCCCAAGAGTGTACACCTACTATCTCCTGGGTATGCACTTCACCTGTAGATTTCTCTTGTTGAGTATGAGTGTGGAGCTCAGCCTATCATGGACTGGGATTCTGTTCCAGAGTGTAAGGAGCCTCTGGGTTATGGATCTGTCCCTCCAGCACACCCTATTTATCTATGTGTGTGGAGAGTTCAGATATATCACTGTGGTGTTCTGCTGGATTTGGGGTTTCTGCAGTGGAGCATGTCCATTCATTCTGGATTGACATGGCGCTTGTACATCGAGGCAAGTATATATTGCCTCTGACTGGGACAGTATGCTTAAATTGGGCTGTGGTTTCTTTCTGTAGCCAGGCTGCAGATGTCAAATGTTTGGACCCTTTATCTTGTTGGTGAGGGGTACATTTGGGGTCTTTCTAACTGCTGCAGGTGTAAGGTGGTACATCTGAACTGGGGCATTGTTGTCACGTATGGGCCTGATAAGGGAAGAAGAGTATGGGGCACAGTGACCTCTCTTGATTTACATGTGCATCCTTTTCATATATAAGGTAGGGCAATATAGCAGGTCTTCCTGGCCACCTCGGCAATGTGAGTGTCACATGATGGGTTACCATCCACTTGTAAACTCCCTAGGTCCTGATTACTTCTTCCATACATAATGGATTGCCACCTATGTCATACTTTATTACGTGTGTGCCTTGTTTGTGGTATTTGCTGAGACATTCATACTCTAGCAGTGTCTTCAGGAAGGCTGGCTGGGGTTTCTGGGTTTATGCAGTGTGGTCTGTTTTTAGGCTGCAAACAGGGTTTCGAGTTTGAGCCACTGTTACTTGCCCATGGATAGTCCATGCTGCTTCTTGCTGTGGTACCAACCTGGGGGTGTGGTTATCCTTGACAATTACTGATAGCCACACTCCTATTGTAGTGTGTTCCATGTTTTGGAGCTGTAGAGCATGGTATGAGGCATAACCTGGTAGTATTAGGGAGCTCTTCTGGGCCTTGACCCAGGTTACTGTTACTGAACAGATATTACCATTCTCCATGCTGTGGTGGGTTTGGTCTGCATGCATCTTGCAGGTTAGACTTCTGGCATTGGGTAGCATTACGTCCAGGTTGTTATCCCTTATGCTACCTATGGTGGTGGGTTTGTGTTTCCAGCCTTACCTATTCAAGGCACAGTGGGGGTGACAACAGCCTTCGCCAGTATCCACACAGCCAGGTGTGCTGGGTGCGTGCCATCCCTAGCAGGTGGGGCATCATGTCTTGCTCAGCATGTCATCATCCCAGGCTGTCAGCCATTGTTCCCCCTTGCTAACAGCAATACTTCAGCCAATTATTGTACTTGATCTTCTTGTCTTCATAGTGTGGCATCATGCTTGGTGAGGGTGAGATGTTAGGCAGGGTCTTCATGTTTGCATATACTAGACAGTGTTACATTGTTTAACACATGGCAATCATGCCTCGTAGAAAGGTGGTGCTGCAGCTGTCAGTGCATGTCACATACTACACTCCCTGTACATGTTTGGAGAGCAGGTTGTGTCATGTTAGGCCCCTGTTACTATATGGAGTGAGTCAGAGAGGGGTAGTATCATTCCCAGGGTTCCTACTGAGCCAGTGCGTATAAAGTGCTGTCGTTGCCTCTTGCCAATGCCAGGGCATACTGGGCATGCCTCCTTCTCTGCTTGCTGGGGTGGCTCAGGTTGTTCCTCCTCCGAGTCATGCTCTGGCCTGTGATGATGTAGCCTTGGTAATGCAGGGCTGTTGTCCCGCCCTATGCTGGTCCTGCTGCAGCTGTTTTCACAGAATCATATTATGTAGCATAGCACATACCATGACACATTTGGGTATTTGGGCATGTAGTTGGTGATCACTGCAAGGCTCCACCAGGATGTGTCCAGGCACCGGAACTGCGACGTGACTTTCGAGCAGCCCAAACACATGCTCTATTACATTCATGCTCTATTACAGCGCGTTTCAGCGCAGTGCTTCATTGTATGTTCTTGTTCAGCAGGTGTGTGCGCTTTCTGATGGTGTCATCAGTAATGGCCCAGTGCATATCCAGCATCCCCCACTTTCGGTGACCATAGTGGATGTCCCCATTGGCAAATGTCTGTACAGTCATTCGCCAAATGCCAGATATGGAATCATGGCAGCTCCCAGGGCAGCCAGCACATTATCTATTATTATGCCCTGGGCATCACACATGACCTGGCAGTTGATGGAGGGAAGCCCTTTGTGTTTAATGTAGGCCCTACTAATGCTCACCGGCTGCTGCTTTGTTGTAATAAAGTGCGTGCAGTCTATTGCACCACCTACCTCAGGCGTATTCCGCTATTTGATGGAAGAGGCATTATATTGCTGGCCAATACACCATGGGAATTGGGGAAATATGCATGCTCACTAACATGTGCTGACATGGCATCCAGGAACTGGTGCAGTACCCTGGAGGCTGATGCCAATGATATCCCCATCATATCACCAGCTGGTCTCTGGAAGGTACCTGTTGCTAGTATTCTTTAGGCCAACACATACCTTGGTTTCCACTGGGATGGTTCTCTGTTGGTCTCTGTGTGTGAGGTGTGGCCTGCACAGCTCAACAATTTGCTGCAGTGAGAGTTCCCTGTCCACCTCTATAGCACTCCACTATCTCCAGCTCATGTAACCTCTAGTAGGTGACCCTGGTGGTGGTGGACCCTGGGCCTGTTCGCAGCACTCTTCTGTCTCCTCACTGTGCTGCCTGGCACGCATTTGCATTGCACGTATCACCACCCTCAGCAAGTCTCCTATGTCTTCTTATAACAGCAGCCCCTAGCTTGTTTGAGATCTGAGTGCAGTTTTTTTAGTTTTCACTTCTACTAGCTATATTCCTGTCTTGCAGTGTCTCTTGAGGGAAACATACTGTGGTAATGCTGCTTCTGCAGTGTTTATAAAGTGCTGGCTGGGCTAGTATGCCTCTGCCTGTGTAATTGCCTGCTTCTAATTATTTTACCTGCTCAGCTCTCAACTAGTATTGTTCCCTGTTAGTTTCCTCTACTATTTCTTCTGCTTCCCTTTTTTTCCTCTCCTGCTCCTCAGGGGGAGCAGCATCGCATACCAGTGTAAACATCAGCCACAGTGGTTAGCGTCATGACACACACACATGCTTACACTGACTAGAAATCTCGCTTATTCGGGGTTAAAACGCGCGAGACCAGCGCAAACAGGTTTATAGACCTTTACACAGGCTCCTGAAATGCTTACTTCCGTTTTGCCCACATTACGCGCAAGATCGTCTCACTCATGCTCTTTCCGCTAACGCGACCTACACAGCCAAGATGTGAAAGAGGCGTTTTCACCAAGAAACTTTGGTGTTGGTTACCACAGTGTAAATACCTTTCCATTTCTTGACTTTCCCATGCTTATGAGGCCTGTTGACAATCCTCTTTTTTATGCTGTGTGATTGACATCTTTTTCACATAAATACTTTGCTCCAATGAGCTTGATTTCTTTCCTGACATTCCCCCTCGTGATGTCACTCTATCTCCTACTCTCTGTTACCCCCTTATTTAACTCTTAACACTACACGGAATGTGCTCATTTGCTATGATGACAATGTAATTCACTATCCTACCACTCATTTACATAGATTGCTACTAATGCTTAGTTACATGTCTTACCACTCAGCTTCCCACCTTAGCAACCACTAGACGGTGGCCATGTTGTTGTTTTCGGGTTCTGCTAGTCCCTGCATTGCAAATCCATAAAGACATTACATAAAACCCACATTTGTGGGTTTCAAACCTTTATTTGTATAAATTAGCGCAGCCCATTTGCGTGGGACTGCGCTGCATTTAAACATCGCCGATCGCCGAAAAAAAAAATATATTTTATTTCATGTTTGCCTGCTACATATGCACACTTTATTTGGAGCTGTCATGGCTCCATTCTGTTATTTGCAGTAACGTACTCAGTTGTCAACTGAGTACATTTCTGCACCTAACACGCACTCTTACGGGCTGAGTTTCAGGCTTCGGTGGATCGCTAATCTACCTCATTTGCATGCCTTTTGGCTGCAAGTGATAATTGTGTTAATTAGCATATCCACACCCTGCCCGTGTAAGAGACATTTTAGCTGGTCTCTTACACGGGATTTCGGGCTGTTCCTGGATCGCGATGGCTTCATGGAGTCTCACACGACTCTTAGACTCCGTGCAAGCCATCGTGAATCCTGCCCAAAGAATCCGACACCAAAACACAGCAATAAAAATACATCAATGTACTTTAATATAAGCGCTTTTGTGAGCAAGTGACTTCATCAGACAGTAATCCACAGCTACATCACATAAAATATATTCAGTTAATATTCAAATCAACCTATTAAATCCATAATTTAATTAAAGTGCTACCAGGCAACAATGTAAACAATATGTATCTCTTTCACCTATGTTTTAATATATATCCCTTTTATATGAACATTCGGTTCTTATTTATTTACGTTTTAACTTTCATTTTTTCAGAACAGGCTTCAGTGATAGATAATCATTCAACCCACTCCCTGAATGTGATCTAAGTAGCAGATCCATTTTAATTTGCAATCTTCCATGCAATTCACTACATTGCATAGGTGAAAGAAATAGATATTGGGCCGGATTCACGATGGCTTGCACGGAGTTTAAGAGTAGAGTAAGACTCCATGCAGCCATCATGTCCGACGAGCGATCTAGGAACAGCCTGTAGGGCGCGTAAGAGCTCAAAACGATTCTTACATGGACAGTTGGGACATGCAAATCACCTCAATTACAGGCAAAAGGCATGCAAATGAGGTAGATTTGCAATTCGGGAAACCCAAACCTGTCTGAGTAAGAGCAGTGTTATTTGTAGAAATGTACTCAGTTGACAACTGGCACCATTCTGCAAATAGCAAAAGCGAACAGTGACAGCTCCAAATAAGGTTGCATCAGTGCAGGAAGCATGCCAATGGCCAAATATGGCCATTGGAATGTTCCCTGATGCAAAAATTAAAATAAAATATATATTTTTCGCTGATTTCCAATGAAGTAGCGCTCACATGTAAATGGGCTGCTTTTAAAAACCAGAATACTACAAATTAAAACCCACAAATGTGGATTTTATTGAAAGTGGTAATGTACAATGAAAGGGAAAGGCAGGCTGAAGACAACATGGCCACCAAGTAGAGGTTGCTAAGGGGGGAAGCTCAGTCTAAGACATGTAACCAAGCATTAGTAGGCAATCCTATGTAAATGAGTGTTAAGATAGTGAATTGCTAGTTTACATAGCAAATGAGCACAGTCAGCGGAGTGTAGGAGTAGAATATGGGGAGTAACAGAGTAGAAGATAGGTGACATCATGAGGGGGGTATGTATGAAAGAAGTGGAACTCATTGGAGCAGAGTGGCATGTGTCCGCTGTCATTTAGACATCACGGAAAGAGGTGTGTAAACAGTTAGGCTAGGGAAAGCCAAGAAATGGAAGGTGTATACCATGGATAACACCAAAGTTTCTTGCTGAGCGTGCATGCATACGTGTGTGCGCCTGTAAACCCGAGTGAGACAGAGTGCATGCGTGTAAGGGTGAGTGTGCATGTTTAAGCCGGAGTAAGCATGTATAAGGCTGTTTAAAGCGTTGTTAGCGTGTTTGCGCCGGTGTGCACATGTTTTAACCTGAATAAGCAAGTTGTAGTCCATGTAAGCATGTGTGCGCACGTCTTAGTTGCTGTGCTCGTGTTTGCGCTTGTGTGTGTGGTGCTCCCCCCTGAGGAAACAGAAAGGAAAAAGGAAGCACAACAAATAGTAGGAAGCTACCAAGGAGTACTAGCAGAGCTAGCAGGTGAAAACAATCAGAATCAGGCAATTACACAGTCAGTACACTAGCCCAGCCCAGTCTAGCTCTTAAAACTCTGCAAACAACAGTCCATTATGTTTCTCATGAGAGACACTGCAGTAAGCTAATAGAAGTGAAAACTGAAAAAGCTTTACTGAGACAAAGAAATGTTAGAGGCTGCCATTGCTGTTATAAGGCGACATATGCAACATGCTGAGTGTGGTGACACTGGAAATGCTGCTGGACAACCCACAGTGATGAGATGGAGAAGAGTGCACAGGCCCAGGGTAATCTACCAGGGGCGACATGAGCTGGAGATAGTGGAGCACTATAGAGTGGACAGAGACCTCCTGCAGCAAATTGTTGAGCTGTGCAGGCCACGCCTCACACACAGAACCAACAGAGGAGAACCCATCCCAGTGGAAACCAAGGTATGTGTTGGCCTAAGAATATTAGCAACAGGTACCTTTCAGAGACCAACTGGTGATATGATGGGGATATCACAGGCATCAGCATCCAGGGTACTACACCAGTTCCTGGATGCCATGTCAGCAAATTTCGGTGATCATGTATATTTCCCCAATTCCCATGAGGTATTGGCCAGCAATATGTGTCTCTTCCAGCAAATAGCAGAATACCCTGAGGTAGGGGGTGCAATAGACTGCACGCACATACGCATCAAAGCACCAGCCGGCGAGCAGGGTAGGGTCTACTTCAACCACAAGGGCTTCTCCTCCATCAACTGCCAGGTCATGTGTGATGCCCAGGGCATAATACTGAATGTATGTGCAGGCTGCCCTGGAAGCTACCATGATTCCCATATCTGGCATCTGACGCAGCTGTACCAGACATTTGCCAATGGGGACATCCCACATGGTCACCTAGTGGGGGATGCTGGCTATGCACTGGAACCGTGGCTGATGACACCCATCAGAAATGCACACACACCTGAACAGGAACACCATAATGAGGCACACGCACAAACACATAATGTAATAGAGCATGTGTTTGGGCTGCTCAAGTCATGGTTCCGGTGCCTGGACACATCTGGTGGAGCCTTGCAGTATTCACCAACTACATGTACCCAAATTGTCATGGTATGTGCTATGCCACATAATATGATCCTGTGAAAACAGCTGCAGCAGGAACAGCATAGGCCTGGGCCAAACAGCCCCCCACCAATGCCAAGGCCATCACAGGCAGAGCATGACTCAGAGGAGGAACAACCTGAGCCTGCACCAGTAGGCAGAAGGAGGCATGACAAGTATGCTTTCGCCTTGGCAAAAAGGCAACACATAGCACATACACTGGCTCAGTAGGAACTCTGGAAATGATACCCCTCTCCGACTCGTACATAAAGTAAAAGGGATGCCTAAGTTGACACTACCTGCTTCCAAACATGTGCAGGGAGTGTAATATGTGCATCCAACATAGGCAGCTCTGCAGCACCACCTAAGGCATGAATGCCATGTGTTAAGCAATATAAAGCAGTGCTAAACAGCAATTACCACCATGTAATATATGCAAACAAAATCGCACACACCAACTAGCACAACTGTGGTCAATGTTCAGCAATATTGGGCAACGCCCAGCAATGTTGGTGAATATTGAGCAATATGATCCATGGCAGTGAAAAGTGAGAGCCAGGAATAATCTCCAAAAAAACATATTTATTAGAACACACAACAAATCTTTCAAGCGCTTTCGCTCAGTGCAATACTGAGCTTTATCAAGATAACAACAAAGGACAGCTGATCTTATTTAAATAAATGAATGAAGATCATGTGATTCATTAACTAAACTTAATTAATAGCTAGTTTTGAAAGTCAAATACTGAACAACAAAATATAAAATCTATAAAATCCCAACAGATGCCCGTTTACAAACATCATTTAAAAACTCACATTATATGTATATAATAAATAAATACTATTAAATATTGTATATATTACTTCCTAAAACCATTTTCATAGATTATTAACAATTATATTACTGTTGATGTATAAAAAGCATGAAAAACAATAAAATAAAACGATGAAATAATAAAATAATAAAGTAGTATCATATAACCATTCTCTAATGTGATGATGATAATAGTAATAATAATAATAATAATAATTTCTTCATAAATATTATAAATATTATAACTTGGCCCTTCTTAATTTCAAAACACTACTTAAATTCATACTATCATTTAATCCTGGCCATTTTGCAGCATCTAATCTTAACTGCCATATAAGCTCCTTATATTCTAATTTGGTCTCCCAGTCACCCCCTCTGTTGTCAGGTATTATCTGGTCTAAAACAATGAATTTAAGTTCCATGTTGGGGCAGGACAAAAAATGCTTATAAAAAGCATTAGATTCCTTTTTCTTGGAGATGTCATAAAAATGTTTGTAAATTCTTCTCCTTAGTGTCCTTTCTGTTTTCCCTATATAGAAACTTTGACATTTTATACAAAGGCCTAAATAAACAGCATATTTTGCATTACAATTGAAATATCCATTTGTCTGACATAAATATTTCTTAAGGGATATATACACTGTGACCATTAAAAATAGCAGAACATTGTTTGCACATTCCACACTTGTATGTTCCCTTCTTACGTCCATTTCCAACAGTGTCCACTATTTGTTTTTTCTCAAATATTTCTTTCATGTTAGTGTCTCTGCGTCTGACAAATTTGGGTATTTTGGGGACCATTGTTAATAACTCTTCATGTAGTGTAAGAACTGGCCAGTATCTTGATATTGTTTCTTCTATGAAAATGGTTTTAGGAAGTAATATATACAATATCTAATAGTATTTATTTATTATATACATATAATGTGAGTTTTTAAATGATGTTTGTAAAAGGGCATCTGTTGGGATTTTATAGATTTTATATTTTGTTGTTCAGTATTTGACTTTCAAAACTAGCTATTAATTAAGTTTAGTTAATGAATCACATGATCTTCATTCATTTATTTAAATAAGATCAGCTGTCCTTTGTTGTTATCTTGATAAAGCTCAGTATTGCACTGAGCGAAAGCGCTTGAAAGATTTGTTGTGTGTTTTAATAAATACGTTTTTTGGAGATTATTCCTGGCTCTCACTTTTCACTGCCGTGGATCATATTTTTATTTGGTTTTGGTCCTCAGTTTCATTTCTTTGAATATTGAGCAATGTCGGACAAGCCTGGTCTAAGTAGGGCATAGCTGAACAAACCAACATTCTCATATTTGCTTAACAGGCCCTTAAGCAGTGTGTTCTGCTCTGTATGAAACTATAAAGCAGCGATGGGCCTCAAACTCGGGATACTGTGCACTATAGCCAAAGTACTAAACCACTAAACCATGACAGGCTTGCAGTGGTCCATCTGTATGATGGAATGTTGATAAGTCTATGCAAAGTATTCCATGGAAACCCTGAAGGCACAGCATAATCCTTGTTGAGTTATGACACAAAGGTGAGTCCTGCAGTGAGAACAGAACCTGACTTCCAACACACACGGTATAAATTTTAATATTGGTCATGTTTGCACACATCAGCAAATGTAGTGGACCTCAGATAGCAACATACTGAAGGGTCACACTGGGCATGCTCACACACTTGAATAAATGAGACAAATGTCAGGCAACAAAACATGTAATGTCGGAACTAGGCATGCTCACACACTTAGGCCATGTCTGAGTACAGCAGTGTGCCACGCATATCTGGCAGTTGCATGTGTTAACCCAGGAACCTATCACTATACAGCAATCCGCCCTGTGCACACAGTTATATGACAACAGACACATCTATAATATAGTGGAACCCTGTCGTAATCAAATATGCTTTGCAGATACTGATGTTCTTCATGGAAACTGTTAAAACAAAGATGATAAAGACCTGCAAACAGTATCAGCAATAAACATTGTGCATCTTGAGCATTAGCATAGGTTCAGAGGTCGATACTACGCTATCTGCCATAGGGCATGTACAAGCCTAGCCAGAGTGTGTTTGGCATTCGCAACCCTGTCAGATTACTACACTGTGTGTGAATAGTAGGTCACACAAGATAGCCCATGTACGTTTATGCTAGTGTGACTCTGTCTAGCAGGGACACAGAAGATATCCCAGGGGTAAATATACAATCACCCATACAGTCATCAGGATGTCTCCAGTAGGTGGTCAGTGGGTGGCTCTGCCTATGTGAAACTGGGATTACATTCTGTAGTGAGTGGATCCTCTGGGATAAGAATCTGTCCCTCCACAATGTCCTATTAACATCTGTGCTGAGGTATACGTCCCTGCAGTGTGTAGCTCCAAGGGAGTTGGATATCCTGAGGTGGAGCATGTCCAGTAAATCTGGTTTGGGTATAGATGCAAACAACAGGCATACATCATATCTGAGTAGGTGGTAAGCGACTGAGTAGAGCTGGAGTTACTGCATCTGAACTATGCAGGGCATCTGTGTGAGTCCCTGGATCTGCTTGGTGAGGACCGTCTGTGGCCAGTACAGGTGCTGCAGGTGTCAGGTAAGGTACACCCCAAATGTGACATTGTAACCAAGCATGGATGAGATGAGTATAGGGGCACAATGACCTCACTCGATCAAGATATGAAACCATATGGGATAAGGTGGCACACATAGAAGGTGTGTCCAACCACTTTGGAAACGTGAATGTTAAAGACGACAGTACGAAAAAGTGATGTCCCCAAACCTCTAACAACTCCTACCATATGTAATGGAGTACTACCTATGTGGTAATGTGTGGGCATGTTGTTACTCCCAAATGGGATGACTATGCAACTAATGGCATTTAGCTGTAGGCCATGGCTCAGGCACCAGTCATCCATCTCTGTGAGACCCTGATTGAGTATGCATGTGGCAGCTGGAGAGTTGATCATGGCACACAGTTTGCAGTCAAGTGCAAACATGTTCAGCCATATTCCCCCTGTGATAGCCTGTATGTAAGACAAATATATACTGAACAAGAGAGATCCCTGGACCAAAATGTGTGCGATGCCATGTGTAACTGGTGTATTGTCAGACATGGCATCTGCAATCCTGACCATGTGGGTGCTATCCCTGATCTAGGTATCAATCCATTGTGTGAGATATGTGTCCAAATTGACACTGGTGAGCCTATGCATAAGGGCCCAGTGGGTTATTGTGTTGAATGGTTTTGCAAGGTTCAGGTAGGCTGTGTGGATTGCCGTCCCTATGTCGATGGACCCGTTAGCCATTTAAAGAATACCTACAGGTTCAAGAGGCAAGATCTGCCCACAACAATGCTGAAATGAGTAGGACACCGTGTCTGTAGGTTCTAGATGTCTATGCATAGGAGTCCTATGACAATATGCTCCATAGCTTTGCAGAACAGGCTACATAGGCTTATAGGGCAATATTGTCTGTGGTCCATTGTGGCACCAACTCTGTGGAGTGGGACCACTGTCCCAGTATGCCATTCCTTGGGTACATATCCTGTGGTAACTCTGATATTGAACAGGGATGTAATGTGAGGGTTGCGTTTGTCATGATGCTCGTGTATGATGCAGGCTGGGACACCATCTGGTCACACTGATACTGTGATGTACACTGTGGGGAGGGCAGCACTCACCTGTTACTGTGTGATGTCAGGGAGGTTATACTCTGTTAGGATGGATAATTTCTCCTTAGGGGGGATGGGTGGGAGACGTCTGCACTGAACCTGTTTGCCAGGATGTAGGCAATGCCACTGGGTTCAGGGTAGGTTTAGTCAGTATACAGTAACTCACAGCATATCAGTGAGTGTCCACCCAAGTTCCTGACATAACTGAAGAAGGCCGTGTGATAGTCCTATGTGTCAGGTGCAATTGCCTGGTAGAAGTGGCCCTTAGAAAAGTCCATGAGTGATTGTAGCTGTCTGCTAGTACAGATCACAGATGCCTTCCCAGTCTGGGATTGTG
Source organism: Protopterus annectens (assembly GCF_019279795.1). Lineage (NCBI taxonomy): Eukaryota > Metazoa > Chordata > Ceratodontiformes > Protopteridae > Protopterus > Protopterus annectens. The sequence goes on along the minus strand of NC_056728.1, from coordinate 1,060,435,842 downwards.
CTCTATCATGTAGTAGCGTCCTCCTGACGTTGTACAGCTTATTAATGGCTGGGGTCTACCAGACAAGTCCCCTGCCATTGTAGTAGTGGGTCTGGTTGTTATTTGGGATAGCACAATCCATGTAGTCCACTAGGTGTCCATAGAATGTGTATGTAAAGGATGCAGCAGTGTGAGCAGTATATGCCACTGTCTCAGGATCTCTGAAGGATACCACCTTGCTTTGGTGAAGTGAGATGTTGGCTCATGAGAAGTTCACCAAGATTACCCAGGATGGGTGTGTGGAGGGTATATGTACGTCCTATGAGATACATGTATGTTCTGACCTTACCAATGAGGGGTATATCGCTGGTGTGGAACATAGAGTCCCCATGTTGGTGATGAGCAGGTCCAATATGTATTCCCCCCTGTGGCTGTGCTGACTGGTTGTGCCAAAGCATATGAGTCCACAAATTGTAGTGACTGTTGGGTGAGGCTGTCGGGGCTTGAGTAGTATCCCCAGTCAATATGCATGTATATGAAGTCACACAATATAATGGTGTCTGTGGAGACCTTCATATTCTCCATAGTTCCCACAAAAGCCGAGTGTGGTTCCTGAGTTTGGGAGTGTGTTCTGTAGCAGGCAACAAACTGAAAGGCAGTATTGCACAATGGTAGTTGTATATGTATGGTCTGTGATGCTTTGTGCAGTGCTACTAACCTGGAGGTGTGTGTATCTGTGATGTATATGGATACTCCCCCTAGTTGTGTTGTCTCTTCCAAGTCTTGTTGTCAGACAGCATGGTATGAAACATAACCTGGTAGTGCTGGTGTGCATAAGCGAGCCTGAACCAGGTGTCTGTCAGTGCACAGATATTGCTCTCCTCCATACTGAGGAGAGTCTTGAGTGGCCACAATATGAGGTTAACACAACTGTTGTTGAGCAGCATTACCCTTAGTTTCATTTAACCTGTAATGTCTATGGAGGTGGGTTTGTCTTCTGAGCCCTGCTTAAAAAAGGCACTCTGGTGGTAGCAAGAGCCTTAGCCAGCATACCAAAGTCCAAGGGTGACAGGTGCAAGCTGTCCATAGTGAAGCTACGTGGCATGTTGAGCATGTCACCATACGCTGACAGACACTGTATCCCCTATGAATGAAACAAATTTGTTAGCCAACTGTTAAATGTGATATGTGTGTCTGTATACTGTGACATCATAATTGGTGGGTGTAAGATGCTAGACAAGGTCAGGGTCATACTGGCCTGGGCTACATGATCAGAGTGTACCTCCATGTATCATGTCATGTGGTCCAGGGAGTGACTTCTGAGGTTACACACACCAGCATGGACAATAATGGTGCCAGTCTTGTACTTGCTTTGGAGTGACCTGACTGCCTGTGTTATGCGGCAGATCCTGGCACCCAACAGACAGCCCAAAGTGACTATTCCCTTGTCAGGGTTGGTGAGTGGTACATCAGTGTGTCTGAACATATGTGTCACCTATTACAAGTGTATTAGGTGTGTTGTTTAGCCTGAAGGGCAGTGACTGTGTGGCACACTGACATTGTGAACTTAGTGATATGTGGGTATTGTAGTGGGGTAGCAGGTGTGTGTGTGTCTACTTTGGAGGTCTCTGCTGCTTAGGTAGAGTACATTTACAGCATCGGAGTATGTCAATGTGTGCTAATGTAGTTTGAGTGCTGTTGCTATAGGATATTTGAGATTGATATGTGGTGTGTGTGGTAACCTTCACAACCTGATACACTGTGCCAGTCATGGGTCGAGAGACTTCAGCTCCCTGTATGTCTATATAGGTGCATCTCACACATATATCTAAGTTTGTCGGGAGGAGGAGAGGGTTGTCTGTGTACATGAGGCAGATGTGACATTGTGTCAATATCACAATATCCACCAGCTGGACTGAAGAGTACACACAAAACCAACCCCTGGACATGCCAGGATATTATCATGACATACTCTGTAGCCTGATCACAAAGGATCAGTAGGGTGTTAAGCATGTAAAAGAGTATAACAGGGATTAGTGCTCATGTTCATTAGTGTTTTGTAAAGAGGAGCTGAGAAGGAGTCCAGACTGAATCATGACACCTCCTTCAGCTATGTCATAAATATCAATGTACACACATATATGCCCTGAGTCAGGGCCAACTGTACCTGAGTGTCAATGCCGACATCATGACAGACAGGCCCATATGTACATACCCAGCCCCACTGACAATAGTCCACATCATCATACCAGGAGATATCACATGTAGAATGGATGAGCAGCTACCCCCACTGCCAAAAGCATGGCAGCAGGTGGAATACATTGATTCCCAATATGTGTCATGCACAAACTACAGAACAAACAGATCATGCACCTGAACAGTCAGCTGAGCCTCACCCCATACACAGGATGTGGAACTGTTGAATGTGTCACAGCTACATATGGCACTCCCCACAAGTGTTGGTGCACAACACATCATGGGAAGTCAAGTCCAGTACGCCTATGAGTTCTGATCTGCAAGGTCATGGAGTCCATCATGGTTGCAGTCATAAACAGAGCTATTGGAAGCTGACACACACACAACCCTACCAACTGTGGTATGTTCATGTGCGGATCATGGTTCCCAAACATGCTAGACTGTTTGCAAGGCAGCCACCCAGGACATACATCTATGAACACATCTACACATGTGTCACATAGACTTTAAATAGCCCTTTATCAACATCCCAGACACATGTAGTATCCACAAAACCAAGAAGCTGTGCATAAATATGTGTTAACATATGACAGAATGTCAATGTGTCCACAGATAGATCACACAAGGTAAGGATAGTGAGGTCATGTTCAAGCTGTTGACACCTGCTGACCCACATGGACCATTCCTGGAATGGCATAAAACAAAGTGTACACACATCACCATGTCCAGTCTGATGATGTCACCATCCTATAAATACAGCAGGAGAAGGAAAAACCAGCCAGTAAAGCAAATAGCGTGCCATGTTAATGCGTCTCTTTTCAGTATCATAACATAGTTAGGTAGGGGGTTGAATCCTGAAAACAGTGAGTGTGTGTGGGGGGGTTTGTGTGTATGTATGCAGTTTCCTTTGAGAGATGTTCCCTTTTTGGAGACTGGGAAAACTCAGTAAAGGAGGTACATTCCTCTTTGGAAAGTCTGATGATGTCACCATCCTACAAATCCTGCAGGAGCTGGGAAACCAGCCACTAAAGCAAATAACACACCATGTTAATGCGTCACTCTCTAGTATTATAGCATAGTTAGGTAGGGGTTTGAAACCTGCAAACAGTGAGTGTGTGTGGGGAGGGTTTGTGTGTATGTAATTGTCTTTGAAAGGAGTTCCCTTTTTGGAGACTGTGAAAACACACTAAAAGAGGTACATTACTCTTTGGAAAGTCTGATGATGTCACCATCCTACAAATACAGCAGGAGAAGGGAAACCAGCCAATAAAGCAAATAGCGCGCTGTGTTAATGTGTCACTCTCTAGTATCATAACATAGCTAGGTAGGAGTTGGAGTCCTGAAACAGTGAGTGCGTGTGTATGTATGCAATTGCCTTTGAAAGGAGTGCCCTTTTTGGAGACTGTGAAAACACACTAAAAGAGGTACATTCCTCTTTGGAAAGTCTGATGATGTCACCATCCTACAAATACTGCAGGAGAAGGAAAGCCACCCAGTAAAGCAAATAGTGCGCCATATTAGTGCGTCTCTCTCTAGTATCATAACATAGTTAAGAAGGGGTTTGAATCCTGCGCACAATGACTGTGTGTATGTGTGCAATTGGTTTTGAAAGGAGTGACCTTTTTGGAGACTGTGAAACTACACTGAAAGAGGTACATTCCTCTATGGAAAGTCTGATGATGTCACCATCCTACAAATACAGCAGGAGAAGGTAAACCAGCCAATAAAGGAAACAGTGTGCTGTGTTAATGTGTCTTTCCCTAGTATCATAACATAGTTAGATAGGGTTTTGAATCCTGCAAATGCTGACTGTGTGTGTGTCACTGTTGGCCAACACGGTGTGGTTTTTGCTTTTACTATGGTATGGCATAGTATGATGACAACAGTAAGTGCACTGCAGACATCAGGTATCTGCATGGCAAATATATATGTGTACATGTCCCCTCAATCACTACATAGGTGTGAAGCCTGCATACTACATGAATACATTTGTTTCCATTGACAGGTTGTGCCGCTGCTACTCAGATCGTAGGTCACATATGTATGTATGTGACATGGCTGTCCACTGTCATGTTCTGTGGCCAAGGTCATCTGTGGCACACACACCCATGACAGTTACTTAAGAGTAGTGTGAGTGAGGGTATATGCCTGGGGTATATGTCAGACATGGTCATACACAACAAAGTCTGCCAAGAATGGACAGTCTTTATAGGTGTACGACTGCCTTGTGGATATGCATTCAGGCCTCTAATGTCTGTGATACACCTTCGAACTCCACAATACCTATGGATATGTGGATACCAAGGGACACATGACATAACATGGGCCTGTATGTACACAATGGTACCCAACATACATGTTGAGGGCTACCACCGGTGTGGTACTGATGGGTTAGTATGTATAGTACATGAGGATGACTATGGCATAGTCAGCTTACTGCTATACAGCATGTATCACACAACAGGTATCTGTCTGTATGATACCCTTGTGTAGGATATGCGTCCCATCCAGGGAATGCATTCCAGGCCATTCCATGCATTCCCAGATTTGGATGGACACATCCCTAGTGCGTCTGCATGTACCTAAGGTGGCTATATGACACACAGGTGTGGTCACCGTAATGGGTGGTGGTCATCGCCACTGGTTAGTGTTATAGTGTAGCACCGGAAGGATCCAATTGATACTGGGTTCCCTACTACTGTGTGTCATTTGTCAGGACATCATCCAATGATTGCTTATAGTCATGCTGTTGAGGTTGTGTATACTACTAGACTGCAAATCATTGACTGATATTAATGGTATCACCCGCAGCATAGTGTCAACCCATATCATACACACGTCTACCCATGTTAGTACGTAACTGTAGTAGAATGCATACTGGCCATTGAATGATGCAATGGGATGTTAATAATGTGTACGATAGGGTATGCCACACGTCCCAAGTGTCCACTATGCAAGTACATCCAGACAGTGTGCACCCACCATGTTCACAGATGTACACTTGCTAATCTGTACTGCACACATCACACATGTACTGTCCACTCACTAACACATGCTGGCAACACATCACACATCAGCCAAGTGGCACATGGGTGGATCATACATACTCAGACCTAACAATGGTGTAAACAATGCTACATTGACAATCAGAGCTTTGATGCATAATGTCTGCTCAGATATACCTACAAGGATGTAGTTAGACTTCTTTGTTGACAACTCGCTATTATTGCTACACTGCTATAGTGTCACCCTGTGCATCAGCAACATGTTAGCCTGTCCCTCCGTCGATAATGCAGATAACAGGAGGTGGCACAGGTATCATCATATACACAGGGCATTTTGTTGTTTGCCAGTGCCTGACATTGTCCCATCCAATCGACATGTGTGTGTGTGTGTGTGTGTGTGTGTGTGTGTGTGTGACAACAGTACAGCATGGGCCAATGTCGATGTAATGTGTGTGTGTATGTGTAAGCCCTAGTTGTTTGCTTAGTGTGTGTGTGTCTGCATGCACACAGCTCCACCATGTGGCTGCCATATACGGTGGTTTGTGGGACAGCCACAGACTGTACCTGTTTGACTGTACAGTTCACTGTCTCTGGCCAAGGACACAGTACCTGTGCCTGGCAGGGGTGCTACGGATGATATTAGGTACCAACCCTGAATGGGTACCGTCATCAGAGGCAGAGGTATGACGACTGGACCCATGTCCCTGCTGGGACTGGCCAGAGCCATGTGCACGTGGTCTACTGGGATGGACAATGGACAGGCCAGCCCCAGCATTGCTGGGGCTGGTACTGCCACTATGGGAGCGGCTGTGAGCTGTGGGCCATCCACGACCACTGCCAGCTGTTGCTGTTGCTGGCATGCGTCTGTGTCGACATCGCAACCATCCAGCATGGTCCTGGCTTGAGAAAGACATGTTGTGGAGAGCATCTATTGTCTCCCCCCAATGTCTATCAATGACCTTGGTGTATGTCTGGATTGCACCGGCAAGGTCACAGATGCTGTCATTGATAGCAGTGTTATGTGCCCTCTGCACCTTAAGTCCCTGCCTGGAGTACCGTTCCATACGTGCCTGAGCCTGCATTACAGCCCGGAACATAGTGGTCATCGTAAGACCTGTGAGGGCATGCCTGCCAGGGGCAATATGTCCAGTGGTGCTCCCCCGAGAACCCCTGGACCTCCGCCTATGTGGTACCATTCTGGGTCTACGGCTATGGCTGCTGTGAGGGGATGCACGTGCCATGGGTACCACACTCTCCTGGTCAATGGCAACTGTTTGCTGTCCCTCCCCTATGGCCATTGGTGGTGAGGGATGTAATGGCAGTATGAGTGTGCGCATAGATGGGGTTGAACGCTGTGTACTGTCGATTGGTGGACCAACGACAGACCCTGTCAAATCTCCCTGTGCCAAAATACACATGTCATCATCACCACTATCCGTGGCAGTGGTTTCAGGTCGCCTGTTGCTTTCGCCAAGCCGTACCTCAGCACCTGTAAGAGGAAGACAGGAAGCACACATTACGGTCTGCACATGCACACAGGCACACAGGCACAAAGGAACACATGCACACAGGAACACATGCACACTCCTCACTACAGCAGATACACACACACAACAGAAATCCAAATCATACACAATACTGGTTGAAGGTGGGTGACAGTATCACAAGGCAAACAGTCACGCACATGTGTCAGCATGCAGAATAAGTGTTGATCAAGTCCATGCAGTGTGAGTGTAGACAGCCATAGTTAATGACAGTGTACATGGCTGTGGTGCATGTGTGTACATGTTCAGTGATTGCCTACACCCTGGAACACAATGTGTACAAGGACACGACATTTCTGTGCAAGTATTATAAGCTCTGCAATGTCCTGTGCACCATCACACACAGGTATACATACCATGGCTGCGTGTTATCTGTGTGTCACATGGATTTCCATGTCTGATTGCAGTGTCTGTGTCTGTAGCAGATAATTGTGGACACAGGTGTAGCACATGCATGCTATGTACCCACACGGGATGAGTGGTGCATGCATACGTGATGGGATACCAATCCTGGACATAGCCATTGTAACAGTATGGGGTGTAGTACCATTAGCCATCATCATCATGCATCATGTGGTCACTCAAGGCCACTAAAGTGTGCTAGACCACCACCTAGCATGCTGTACCTGAACCGCAGTGCCATGGCTAAGTTCACAATTACACAGCCACATTGCACAAGGGTGTGTGAGGTGTCCAATAGGGAGCATTGCCTAACATGACTGTGTTATGTGTTGAGGAGTGTTGCACAGCCCCATGCTAGGACCCTACCCCTCAGGTATGGTATGTCTGGTGTGTGGATGACATGTGGGATACTGAAGTGTGACCTGGCAGCGGGTGTCCGGTTACACTATGTGTAGCATGTTGAGGTGTACTGTGTATGACAAACGTGTTATGTTGCGTACATGTGTGTCAACTATGCCTATCCAATGTGCAGTACAGTGTTGCCACATTTGTGTCTGAATCTCTGTGCATTGCATGTGATTGAGGCAGCTACTGACATTACTGAGATGTTTCACGCATCACAGCAAACATGCACAGCATGCATTATGAGGTGAGGTGTTATGTGTACATGGCCTACACCTCACCTATGACATGCACAGTTCAATACCAAGTTTAAAGTGTTAACACACTCACCAGCATGTAACGTCTGCCCTGCTGTCACACCAGAGGGACCTGCAAGAATATGACACAGTTTGTCAGTGGCCACAACTGTGGCATTGCTACTATGAATGTGCTAAAGTACAGTAGAACAACAGGCATAGGTGTATAGATACTATTCAAATTATCAGTATTGCACACAATAGGCAGCACAACTGCTAAACATAGTACACATCTCACACATGCATAATCTAACAATACAGGTAACAGTAGTCTACAGGTAGGGCATGTTACCTGCACGCTCCATGTCACTGTGCTGGGGGCTCCGGCCTCCATGACGACACATGTGTGATGTTGTTGTTGCTGTAGGTCAGGAGCCACCACACTCAGCAGTAGTTCCTCCACTCTGGTAAGGGAGGGATGTATGGCACCCCACCACCTGTGGCAAGCTGTTGTCTGTGGATATCAGACGCATGCCACCGGACATGTCTAATTAAATCACTGCAGTGATGGCGTACCTGCTCATATGTCCAGTTATGCATGCCTATGTCATTTACCCGACGAACAAGTTCTTGCCACAGTGCAGTATGCTCCTGCTGGTGCTGGCTGGCCCTTGAAAACAGCAGGGTATAGTGCTGAACCAGGCTGTGGTGGATTTCCTGTTCCTCTGCAGCTGTGTAGCAGGGGTTCCTGTGATGAGCCATAGGCCTGGAAGACAAATAAATGATATGTGTGAGCAAGTCATGTGGCACACTTAACATTATACAGTACAGATATCAGTTAACTGCCATATATAGCATCTGTTTGTCTGTCAGAGGATACACACATTCAATACCACATATCAGTGCTCAGCCCACAACTGGCTGACAGTGCCTGCCACACTCCATATGACACACCAGTATACACCAGTACTCGGCTCACTGTTTGGGATCCAATGCACAGCCTTGCCAGGGGTTACATATCAAGCTAATGCATGCAGAAATATGTCATCCATTGCAATGAATGTGAAGTACAGTTACAGTATAACCAGTAACCCACCCTAGTCATTGATGCCATACCCCTACCTAACATATGTGCACAGTTGTTAATATAGCTGGCATACTGCTGTAACAGAGTATACATGTTGCTAGGCACACACGCAAACCCTGCATCACACACGTGATTGCAGACAAGGTGCAGGCATCATTACAGACACATTACAGACACATCAGGCATTCATACAACACACAAATGTATGCTAACACAGAAGAGCATTTGCTATGTACCTTACAGTACTGTGTTCCCCTACTTACAGATACCTATGCCTGAGGAATGTAATCTGTGCAGACAGCAGGAAACACACAAGACAGTGTTACCAGGGAATGTGAACATACACCATACTGTGCTGTTTAGGCCTACAGCTTCAGGTGGTGCAACAGTTCAAATATCGGCTGGATTCACCAGCAGTACCACTTACTGAGAATACATGTATTGCTTCAGCCCATGATGGGACACCACAGTCGTACACAAGAAACTACATCGCAACATATACCATCCTACTATGTCTGCATCCCAATAACTGACACATCTTTCTCTGGCCTCACACGTAGGACACAAATGACCATGACAGAAACAACCTCACACCTAGCTATCACACCATCACAGACCTTGCACACATTCACTGTCACACTCATTCCACCTCACATAGCAGGTATTGCACTGTGTAAATGTCTGTGTGCATTGTGTCATAAGTAGGTAATACGCTATTGTCCCTGGGGCCTACAGCAGCATAGCCATATGCTACCCTGGCCTGTGACACACATGTGATTAGATTTCACTTCCTTCTGTCAACTGGATACACAGAGGTGATTCCCAGGGCGTGTTACCTATCCCCCAGGCAATCATCAGGGGTACATCTGACATCTGCTACTGAGGAGCCTTGTTTGTTCATGCTGGGTGGTTTACTCCAGACTATGGCATATTTGCCAATAGGAGCCTATCCCTCCAGCATGTGCTGTTTAGTGAGGTTGCAGAGACTAGGGACCTAGGCCGTGTAGCCCGGTGGGATTGTGAGGTGTTGACATGGTGGTTGTCTGACTGCTATGGGTGTGACTTACCTCTGTATGTTTGGCAGAGGTAACCTCTGGGTGGCCGATATACAACACACTGTAGCTGTGGTTATGTGAGTCAGTCTGCATAGGGTATGTGTTTCAGGGCAGGATTACCCTTTGTGAGGTATGTCTGTGGCCTTTCCACTTGCTATAGTTTTTATGTGAGGTACATACCACATGGGGCATTGTGATGAGTACAGGGGAACACTGACCTATATTTCCGTACATGACACATCGTTTGTGATTATATGTACCACGTAGACAGATTACAAGACTAGTGTGGAAGTGTGAATATCAAAGGGGAGACTACTGTCCACCTGTGTCCCATGTTCCCTTCTGACACCTTCAGTGTTAGTCAGGCAACCACCTATCTGGTAGTTAGTGGGTAAAGTGTTTTGGAATGGGGTATGGCACTGCAGTATCAACACTGGTGTTCAGTGCATGCCTTGGTCACCAGGCACCTGTTGCCATATGTCTGACCCTGTGTCTCCCTCTCTCACTATATATATATATATATATATATATATATATATATATATATATATAAATATTTATATACATATATTTATATATACCTATATATACATATATATCTATGTATATGTATGTATATGTGTATATATATACATATATATATATATATATATATATGTACATATCTATATATATATCCATAGATATCCATATATATCTGTATATATCTATATATCTCTCTATATATATATCTATATATGTATACCTATATATATATATGCCTATATATATGTATATATGTATACCTATATATATGTATATATGTATATATATATATATATATATATATATATATATATATATATATATATATATATCCATATATATATATATATATATATATATATATATATATAACTGGTACATATATATGTATATATACATATATATATCTATCTATATATATATATATATATATATATATATACATACATATATCTGTATATACACAATGCAATACATTAGGTGGGATATTTGAAACCTTCCACCCTTGAGAGAGTGGTGAGGACATCTAAGTATGTTGTACTACCAATTATGAATATCAGGCACATGCACTGTTTGTGAACAGCTATACTGACATTAGTATGTTACTCACATCTGAACAGTTTGTGGTTTGTGTTAGCATTAGCACAGTCTGCTCAGGATGACTGGACATATTTCTGTACTGTGCATGCCTACCTACACCCTTGGTTGTGCCTGACTACACGGGTATATTGTACCTTTGGGTAGGGGTGCAGAACTGCAGTGTGTATTATTTATTATCGTGTGATGTTTATCTTGCTGAACATGCAGAGTTGCTGTGTACCTGTAAGTCTTTGAAGGCTTGTAGTCTGTCTGAGTAGCTCGCACCTGTGGACATATCCAGATGGTAGACAGAAGTCAGCCTAGTATTCTTTGACTGTTCACCACAGCAGTCTTTTCAGCACCTGAACAATGGCATTGTCACAGGTGGTTGCTAGCAGTACATAGCTACATCTTTTGCTATTTCTGTGTTGTGCTTCTACATAAGGGCATGCTTTTATGATTCATTCTACAGCTATTTGCAGAGTGTGTAACAGCAGACAAGCTGATATGCCTGTGTGTTTCTGACTCTTCCAGGCCTCAGATACTCTCATGTATATATTTGAATAGCCTCAGGGAAAGGTACATATAACTGGGATACACCTGTGATATAGTTCTGACATTTTTCAGTTCAGAGTTTGGGTGATTCAGGCCATTTCTATTACTACACCTTTTCTGATGTGCAAGCTGTGTCTACTCTCACTTATTGACATTTGTCATTAAGTGAGATTCAACACCTTTCTGCCTATTGTTAGTACATTTCACAGGGAGTCAGAGGGGCACAGCTAACTTTTGTTTATTAATCAGGGTCATCACTGTAGAGCAGTCACTGTTGGGAGGTCTGGCCTGTGACCTATGCTAATATGCCAGTGTGTATCCTGCTCTGATACTGTGTGGGATTTGTAAGCTGCTAGTGTAACCTTATTCCCTACTAGCATGGCTGATTCTCTTTTCACGGTCATGTCATGCAATTCAACAACACCTGCTGGTTAAGGCTCACAGAACAAGATTTGTGTTATGCCATTCCTTTTTTCCCCTTTACATTCACTCATTGTAATGCATGATAAATTGCTTTCAGCACCAAGTTATGATATGTCTGCTGTCGTTTAGTGGTACTTCATGCAGACTGGTGAGTCCAAGGTCCCGGGTTCGAGACTGACAAGGGTATTTTTTTTTTCTTTTTATTGTATAATTTTGTATATTCTTAACCTGTTATGTAGTAGTTAGCAGAGCTTTTCTCCTCGCAAAATGGACATGTATCTAAATAAATAAAATAAAAAAAATTTATTTTGCTGCTGAGCAATACAAGGGCCTTGGCATACAGTGTGACTAAGGCACTTTTAAGCAGTTGTAAGCAGGTTGGCATGGGTTTGCGCGATGCTTAGCAATGATTAGCTAAGCGCACACAAACTCACACTTGCGCACCCCCACTAACTACTGCTTAAAAGTGCTTACTCCCGCTAACCCCTGCGCTAATTTCTTTTAAAGAAAAGAAAATGGAGAGATAGGAAAGTGGTGAAAAAAGCGGGCACAGAGAGGGACAGACAGTAGGAAAACAAGCTCAGGATGTGCAGGAACGGTGTAGGGAAGGCCCATAGCTGCCCATTTCTTTAACAGCAACAGTTGTGCATATGTTGAAAATTTGGAGTGAGTTTTGAGACCTTCCACCCCTGAGAGAGGGGTGAGGACAATAGTTTGTTGCACTGCCAATTATAATCATCGGTGTATATGTCCTATGGACATGTGTGCAAAATGGGAAGCTATGTATGGGGTGTAATTTTTTTTCGGGTACAGATTGCCCCTTTTTATTTATTTTTTTTCAGGTGAGAGTGGTAAGTGAGGTAGGGGAAATAGGTATATTTGGAGAGGTAGGTTGGGGAGGTAAACAGACAAGACAAACAAGATGCATACAGGGGCAGAATATGACACATGGGGTGGGTGAACACAATTGATGGGGAAGGTTGTTTGGAAATCGCAAGCCCATGAGCCCACAGATGGTAACATTGGAACTGAGATCCCCACCCATGGGCAGTCACCACTGCACCTTCACAGCCCCGGGGTGGCTGTGCTGTGGGGCTGAGTAGGATAGGCAGGCTCACCCATGAGACACGCCACTCTCGCCTCAAGCTGGCATAGGGGATCAGCGACTGAACGCTGGATCTCCCTACGCACCACAGCCCGGACCCTTCGAAGGGTGACGGGTGGCCCTTCTCCGCCCATGCTTGCATGGGGGGGACGAGTCCCATACCCTGCAGCGCTTCCACCCGAAGGTGGCACAGGACCAATGGAGGAGGGGAGTGCAAGCTGGGCACCACAGCCACTGGTTCCAGGTGCACTCGCCAACTGAGGAGGGACAGGTGCGTCCGCTGGGACCGGCCTTCCCATACGATCTGTGAATCGGTGTGTTTCATTACAACATAAACAACAGCATTCCAGATTAGTTGTAACAGCATGCAGTAATATTCCCATTAACCCAACACACCACAGTTCCAACAGTTGAACAGCAAACATAACACATGCATATATTGAACAACAGTGGTTATTCCAACCACATGCAGGGATGACTGGTAGCAACAGGCCACCATGAACATGGTGTTTGAACAGGGCACATGCATCAACATGAGTGCAAATATTTATGGAACAATAGGACATATATCCCGACAAATATTTAAGATTACACATACCCACTGAGGTGCGGAATTGCATGGTTTATGCACAAACAGTAGGGTGTAGAAAAAACCTCCATTAACATCTTATAAACACTTTTACTCTACACTACATTCCTAGTAACTGCAGGTGTATATTCCCTACATGTATTATTACACTTGCCACCATGCATTAGGTTGTGTAATGGGTTTGGCTAGTTCAATCTATACTTGACCTATATCTCACATACTAACTGTCCAGTATGCAGATGTTACTGCTACATATTTCATGGTTGCATTTATATTTCTTTATCTACATATCTGGATGTTTTCACATGACATTTTCACTTCTAATTGTACAGAACCCTGCATTTTTTGAAGCACACTTACATTTCTGAGGAACATATTCGCATGCTACTCGTGTGCCAGATTTACTTATGCATGCCAGCCAGTAAGTGACTGTTGAGGACTGTATATTTACTTCACAGCTACTTGCACTTCCATCACCCACTTTAGCTGGGACTGCAGAACTCTGGGTTGCCAGCACTTTCTAACACATTACTATTTCTATAATGCAAGGGTACAACAACATTTCATACTAAGTGAAACAGACACACTCTGGGTTTTAGACTTTTATTAATGACATTACACACTTTTCCACAGGCTCACTCCTTTATTTGTTTTAACGGTATATATGGCAGACATGTTCACGACATATTATACCTTTATTAATAGGCTAGCACACTCCTTTTTCAGGCTCACTCACATATTATTTTATATGACAGTGCCTGCAGAGATATTATTCCAGACATTTGTTGCCTTTCTTAATGGGTTACTACACTCTTTTTCTGCCTCTCTAATGTTTTTATCTGACAGTACATGCAGAGGACTTATTCAGTCCATTTTATGGCTGTATTATTGGACTACAACACTTTGTTTCATGCTCTCTCCCATATTTTATATAACATTACATGCAGAATAATCGCTAACCTGCCTGCCGGTGCAGCCTTAGCAGCCTATCTTCATAGGCTTGCTGATTCGTAACACGGTCACCTGCAGCTGTAAAGTAAATGAAGGGATATTGAGACATTCCTATCCATTATACATACTCCATTTTAAATCCTTACGTACTGCATTCCATGGCTACATACTCAGTTGTGGGGCATCCTGCATCCCACGGGCCTCCTGTATCCACTGGTTCAGGCAGTCCTCCTTTCATCTCTTCAGGTCCGCATGGTGGTGACGGACCGGCTCACCAGTCCGGGGAACGCCTGTGGCACTGGTGAGGTCACGAGCTAAACGGTTCCAAGTCTCTGCCTTGTACTCCGTCCCTTAGAACTGGCCATGCAGGAATCTTGCCTCGTGACGGTGGACTATGAGCCAAACCATGTATTTGGACTCCTTGGTGCCCCATCTCTGCGCTCGGAAGCGCGCTCCCTCTCCAACACCAGACATTCTGACCGCAGATGTGAGCTACAATCAGTTATGGCATGTATTCCTGCCTGTGGGGCTTAAATATGCTGCATTTCCAGCACTTTTTTGTTATTGGCCATTTTGTCAAATTCTCGGCTGACTGCAGACCTGCTTAGTAATGGCTAAACTACCATTCCTAAGTTTATGTATGTTAATAGCGGCTGCTTCCCCTCTGTTGTCATGGCTTAGTGGTTCTGTACTTTGATTATGATGCAAAGGGTCCTGGGTTCAAACCTTGTCGTTCTTTTATTTTAATACTGTCTAGACAGGCTAGGGGGTGTGGCTGCATTTAAGCAACTTAGCTCTACGTTGCTTCCCTATGCCCTACGGTGCCTTGGTTGGCACGGCGCGCACATCTGCGCAAACACATTGCGCTGTGTAAAGCGTTTTTAAATGTTGGGCAACTCTATTGCTCTGGGTAAAGCGCTATTATACTATGGGCAACTCTGTTTAGCTGGGTGAAGCGCTATTAAACTATGGGCAACTCTGTTTAGCTGGGTGAAGTGCTATTAAACTATGGGCACCTCTGTTTAGCTGGATAGAACGCTATTAAACTATGGGCACCTCTGTTTAGATGGGTATAGCGCTATTAAACTATGGACACCTGTGTTTAGCTGTGTAAAATGTTGCTTAATGGCAGGCTATTATATATCTGGGTATTTTAAAAATATATATTTTGTCCGCTGATACATTGGCCATGTCACTGCTTTTAATAAAATTTTAATCATATTTGTCTGGTATTATTTCAAATGCTGATTTAAAACATAAATAAGAAGGGGAGTGGTGGGACTCGAACCGTGAATGCTTTTCTTTTGTGCATACGCTCTACCATTACACTATTGCTATTTGGAGTAATTTGCATAAGTACTTCTTATATGCTCTTCAATGTCACAATTGCTAACTGTGGTTAAGCAATGGTCACACCCACACAAACAAGCAGAAATACGGGCAGCTATATTGCGGATTTAAAAAAAATTAAATTTTTTCCATTTTATAACTCTGATGGGGGTTTACAGTATCAGGGAGTGTGGTGTTGGGTGCAAGTACATTTCAGTGGACTCGCTCTTGTCTGTTGACATTATGCTTTTTAAAACCTTGCAGGGGCATGGACTTTTAGACTACTCGGCAGTCGGACATGCCCCCTGTTTGCCTACTCAGTCCGTGTAAGAGTTACGGATGAGTCAGCATGCCCTCATGAATATTCATGGCACGCTGACGTCATACCGTTCAACTGCAGCCTCCGAGTAAGACATATTAAGTCTTACACAGAGGCTTTGTGAATCTGGCCCATTGTTTACATTGTTGCCTGGTAACACTTTAATTAAATTATGGATTTGATAGGTTGATTTGAATATTAACTGAATATATAATATGTGGTGTGGCTGTGTATTACTGTCTGATGAAGTGACTTGTTCATGAAAGCGCTTACATTAAAGTACATTGATTTATTTTAATTCCCGTGTTTCGGTGTCAGATTTTTTGTCTTTAGATATTGTGATATTTGAGTGTTTCCTACACTAATTGTGATGGATAGTGTTCTTTATCGGTGGTAGCCTTATATTTCAGTTCACTAGTAATGGATACTGCTTCATTTAAACTTGGTACACTAGTGGCATCCAAATATAACTGCCAACATAATTCTTTGTGCAGTAATAAATTCTGCCAGTCCCTTCTGTTGTTTTCATCTGTAATCCTTTCAAGAATGGAAAATCTAAACATTGAAAAATTTAGAGTGTTCTCATGATGTTATGGCATTTTTAGGTTTTTTATTTCTTTCTGAAGATGTCTGCAATAAGTTAGACGAAAGTGCTTATATTTTAAATGGTTTTGCAATAAAATCGACACTCAGCACCATTTAGCTGTCCTGGTCATTTTGTTTTTTGGATTTACTTGGTTTATGATCTGCAGCAGGTGTTTTTCCTGTTTGGTTAATTTTTAAAAACAGTTACATATTTAGGATACTAAATAAACATGCATTTGGCAAACATAACATTCAGTTAGGCTTTGTCTACTAGGATCTTCCTCCCCTTTATATGCTTTTCTTGGAACACAGCCTGCACATAAAGCTCATATCTGTCATTTAATTTTCAAAGTTATTACTAAGTGTCAGTGCCACGACCCCTGTGACTTCAGTGTCAGAACAAAGTGCCACTACTGATCTGTGTTCATCATTCTGGTAGAAGTAGTCGTTCATGGTATTTGGACTTAACAGCTGCAACAACCCAAAACACATAACTGATGTATTAGGACATGCAGTCTTTAATGAATAAACGCATGACATCTCAAAAGAAGTATGAAACTCTAATGTCTGGACTTATTTACTAACTGTAATCCAAAATGGTTAACCAGAAAATGCCAAGTTTTATGAGGAACAAAGCAAAATCAGAGAAAGTTGACAGGTATCACAAAAGGTGACACTATCTTTGCAAAGTAGAATTTCAAGTAAACCTTCTAAAGCATTTGGCAAGTATAAATAATTATAATTCAAACACATGGATAAGCAAATATTGAAGGATGTCAGGCCACTCCTTGTATCTTTGGGAATAATCAGAACATTACAAAGTCAGCTATCAAAGTATGTCACTGCTGTAACACTTTAACGGCTATGCAAAAACACTGGCATGGTCCGATGTTCTCCATTATCACCTATTTTTTTCCAGCTGCAATCCTCTGTTTCCTAGACCATAAAGAGACTAAATATTTTA
The DNA here is from genome assembly GCF_019279795.1 of Protopterus annectens. Taxonomy (NCBI): domain Eukaryota; kingdom Metazoa; phylum Chordata; order Ceratodontiformes; family Protopteridae; genus Protopterus; species Protopterus annectens. The sequence goes on along the minus strand of NC_056728.1, from coordinate 1,060,418,012 downwards.
TTTCACTCCCCTTGCATAAAGTTCAGTTTTTACTGAATTGCTTGCCTCTTTTAATTTTCTTTTTTTAATTGTTGAAAGTTATTGATTTCACTTCAGAGATATGGAATAAACTTCATTCTTTTTCTTTTCCCCTCCACCCAGCTTCATTTTGTCTGGCATCCCAGTGCCCCCATCCATTGTTGTGTCTGTCTGCTCCTCCGTCCACCCTCAGACTTCTCTGAGTGACCCATGGCCAGCTTGGATGTTAACAGCATCCGGGGACAGGATGCTAGCATCTGCTTCTACTTGCTGAAGGGAGGTATTATTACCTCCCCTTATTTCCCAGCCCTCCCCCAACCTTGCATTTATCAGCAAGTGCACAGGCTATTCCCCTCTCTATGGACCATGCTTCCCTTCAGACATTGTTTCTGATGAACATACTCCCTGCCATTGCCAGTTTGCCTGAACCATGGTTAGGACATTAGCCATCTACCCCATGGTGCTGGTGGAACAAGCTTTATTCAACTATGTTGAGGTTATTGGCTGATAGCAAGCACTATTTCTTAAAGATTGGCTGTCTGGTTTATTGCTACTGTTTAATTTGTACTGCATTGTAAAGCTCAGTCCTCATCTCTTCCAAGCTGCTGAAAATTGGCTCTATTTAGCAGCAGCAAAGTTGCAACCACTATAAATAGTAATCACTGAGCACCTGTTATTTTCTACACTAACTCAGAAGACTCCTTTTATTTTTTGGCGGGTATTATTCGTGACTAACTACACTCTTTTTCTGCCTCTCTAATGTTTTTATCTGACAGTACATGCAGGGGCTTATTCAGTCCATTTTATGGCTGTATTATTGGACTACAACACTTTGTTTCATGCTCTCTCCCATATTTTATATAACAATACATGCAGAATAATCACTAACCTGCCTGGCGGTGCAGCCTTAGCAGCCTATCTTCATAGGCTTGCTGATTCGTAACACGGTCACCTGCAGCTGTAAAGTAAATGAAGGGATATTGAGACATTCCTATCCGTTATACATACTCCATTTTAAATCCTTACATACTGCATTCCATGGCTACATACTCAGTTGTGGGGCATCCCGCATCCCACGGGCCTCCTGTATCCACTGGTTCAGGCAGTCCTCCTTTCATCTCTTCAGGTCTGCATGGTGGTGACGGTCCTGCTCACCAGTCCGGGGAACGCCTGTGGCACTGGTGAGGTCACGAGCTAACCAGTTCCAAGTCTCTGCCTTGTACTCCGTCCCTTGGAACTGGCCTTGCAGGAGTCTTGCCTCGTGACGGTGGACTATGAGCCAAACCATGTATTTGGACTCCTTGGTGCCCCATCTCTGCGTTCAGAAGAGCACTCCCTCTCCAACACCAGACATTCTGACCACAGATGTGAGCTACAATCAGTTATGGCATGTATTCCTGCCTGTGGGGCTTAAATATGCTGCATTTCCCACACTTTTTTGTGATTGGCCATTTGTAAAATTCTCGGCTGACTGCAGACCTGCTTAGTAATGGTTAAACTACCATTCCTAAGTTTATGTATGTTAATAGTGGCTGTTTCTCCTCTGTTGTCATGGCTAAGTGGTTCTGTACTTTGATTATGATGCAAAGGGTCCTGGGTTCAAACCTTGTCATTCTTTTATTTTAATACTGTCTAGACAGGCTAGGGGGTGTGGCTGCGTTTAAGCAACTTAGCTCTCAGTTGCTCCCCTATGCCCTACGGTGCCCTGGTTGGTGTGGCGCGCACATCCGCGCAAACACATTGCGCTGGGTAAAGCATTTTTAAATGTTGGGCAACTCTATTGCTCTGGGTAAAGCGCTATTATACTATGGGCAACTCTGTTTAGCTGGGTGAAGCGCTATTAAACTATGGGCAACTCTGTTTAGCTGGGTGAAGTGCTATTAAACTATGGGCACCTCTGTTTAGCTGGATAGAGCACTATTAAACTATGGGCACCTCTGTTTAGATGAGTATAGCGCTATTAAACTATGGGCACCTGTGTTTAGCTGTGTAAAACGTTGCTTAATGGCAGGCTATTATATCTCTGGGTCTTTTAAAAATATATATTTTGTTCGCTGATACATTGGCCATGTCACTGCTTTTAATAAAATTTTAATCATATTTGTCTGGTATTATTTCAAATACTGATTTAAAACATAAATAAGAAGGGGAGTGGTGGGACTCGAACCGTGAACGCTTTTTTTTTGTGCATACACTCTACCATTACACTATTGCTATTTGGAGTAATTTGCATAAGTAGTTCTTATATGCTCTTCAATGTCACAATTGCTAACTGTGGTTAAGCAATGGGCACACCCACACAAACAAGCAGAAATATGGGCAGCTATATTGTGGATTTAAAAAAAAAATAAATTTTTTCCATTTTATAACTCTGATGGGAGTTTACAGTGTCAGGGAGTGTGGTGTTGGGTGCAAGTACATTTGAGCGGACTCGCTCTTGTCTGTTGATATTATGCTTTTTAAAACCTTGCAGGGGCGTGGACTTTTAGACTGCTCGGCAGTCGGACATGCCCCCTGTTTGCCTACTCAGTCCGTGTAAGAGTTACGGATGAGTCAGCATGCCCTCATAAATATTCATGGCATGCTGACGTCATACCGTTCAACTGCAGCCTCCGAGTAAGACATATTAAGTCTTACACGGAGGTTTTGTGAATCTGGCCCATTGTTTACATTGTTGCCTGGTAACACTTTAATTAAATTATGGATTTGGTAGGTTGATTTGAATATTAACTGAATATATAATATGTGGTGTGGCTGTGTATTACTGTCTGATGAAGTGACTTGTTCGTGAAAGTGCTTACATTAAAGTACATTGATTTATTTTAATTCCCATGTTTTGGTGTCAGATTTTTTTGTCTTTAGATATTGTGATATTTGAGTGTTTCCTACACTAATTGTGATGGATAGTGTTCTTTATTGGTGGTAGCCTTATATTTCAGTTCACTAGTAATGGATACTGCTTCATTTAAACTTGGTACACTAGTGGCATCCAAATATAACTGCCAACATAATTCTTTGTGCAGTAATAAATTCTGCCAGTCCCTTCTGTTGTTTTCATCTGTAATCCTTTCAAGAATAGAAAATCTAAACATTGAAAAATTTACAGTGTTCTCATGATGTTATGGCATTTTTAGTTTTTTTATTTCTTTCTGAAGATGTCTACAATAAGTTAGACGAAAGTGCTTATATTTTAAATGGTTTTGCAATAAAATCTACACTCTGCACCATTTGGCTGTCCTGGTCATTTTGTTTTTTGGATTTACTTGGCTTACGATCTGCAGCAGGTGTTTTTCCTGTTTGGTTAATTTTTAAAAACAGTTACATATTTAGGATACTAAATAAACATGCATTTGGCAAACATAACATTCAGTTAGGCTTTGTCTACTAGGATCTTCCTCCCCTTTATATGCTTTTCTTGGAACACAGCCTGCACATAAAGCTCATATCTGTCATTTAATTTGCAAATTTATTACTAAGTGTCAGTGCCACGACCTCTGTGACTTCAGTGTCAGAACAAAGTGCCACTACTGATCTGTGTTCATCATTCTGGTAGAAGTAGTCTTTCATGGTATTTGGACTTAACAGCTGCAGCAACCCAAAACACATAACTGATGTATTAGGACATGCAGTCTTTAATGAATAAACTCATGACATCTCAAAAGAAGTATGAAACTCTAATGTCTGGCCTTATTTACTAACTGTAATCCAAAATGGTTAACCAGAAAATGCCATGTTTTATGAGGAACAAAGCAAAATCAGAGAAAGTTGACAGGTATCACAAAAGGTGACACTATCTTTGCAAAGTACAATTTCAAGTAAACCTTCTAAAGCATTTGGCAAGTATAAATAATTATAATTCAAACACATGGATAAGCAAATATTGAAGGATGTCAGGCCACTCCTTGTATCTTTGGGAATGATCAGAACATTACAAAGTCAGCTATCAGAGTAAGTCACTGCTGTAACACTTTAACGGCTATGCAAAAACACTGGCATGGTCCAATGTTCTCCATTATCACCTATTTTTTTCCAGCTGCAATCCTCTGTTTCCTAGACCATAAAGAGACTAAATATTTTATTTCACTCCCTTTGCATAAAGTTCAGTTTTTACTGAATTGTTTGCCTCTTTTAATTTTCTTTTTTTAATTGTTGAAAGTTATTGATTTTACTTCAGAGATATGGAATAAACTTCATTCTTTTTCTTTTCCCCTCCACCCAGCTTCATTTTGTCTGGCATCCCAGTGCCCCCATCCATTGTTGTGTCTGTCTGCTCCTCCGTCCACCCTCAGACTTCTCTGAGTGACCCATGGCCAGCTTGGATCTTAACAGCATCCGGGGGCGGGATGCTAGCATCTGCTTCTGCTTGCTGAAGGGAGGTATTATTACCTCCCCTTATTTCCCTGCCCTCCCCCAACCCTGCATTTATCAGCAAGTACAAAGGCTATTCCCCTCTCTATGGACCATGCTTCCCTTCAGACATTGTTTCTGATGAACATACTCCCTGCCATTGCCAGTTTGCCTGAACCATGGTTAGGACATTAGCCATCTACCCCATGGTGCTGGTGGAACAAGCTTTGTTCAACTATGTTGAGGTTATTGGCTGATAGCAAGCACTATTTCTTAAAGACTGGCTGTCTGGTTTATTGCTACTGTTTAATTTGAACTGCATTGTAAAGCTCAGTCCTCATCTCTTCCAAGCTGCTGAAAATTGGCTCTATTTAGCAGCAGTTGCAACCACTATAAATAGTAATCACTGAGCACCTGTTATTTTCACACTAACTCAGAAGACTTAATCTCAAGCCTTGAACAGCTGCACTTAGAGTGACAGTTTGAAACCACACACATACAACTGTGTCTGTCCTGTGTCACTTGCTTGTGACTGTGCTGAATGCCTGTCTAATTACTTTCTGCCCTTGGAGCAGTAGCTTGTTACCTTTGTACTCAGCACCATACATTTACTGAGCTGATAACTTTTTTGTGGCATGCATGCCTGATACCCGAGTCCCATCTGCTATGTACTACTTGTTAACTTATTTTACTACATTAGGTTGATACTGTACTAAGTCACTGAGTTGCTAACTCCTGATGGCACCCATGGCTGAAACCTGAGTTGCACTTGCCATGTATCACTTATTAAGGTTTAATTCACTGAGGCTAAGATTCAGAAAGAAACCCTACATTTCATTGATACAGTAGTGCAACTTGACCCACAGATACTTAGATATGAATCAAGTCTCACATATCACCAGGTGTTTTGCAACAAAGTTCAGAAAAATTAGTGGAGCCACCTTAAAGGGACAAGTTCTATTAGGCAGGCTGATTATAGGATCATAGAAGATTACTAGACTATTGTCTTGGAGGTCATTTTAAGCATAGCCATTTCAACCCAATGTAATACAGTAGAAGTACTAGTCAATACCCAAGATAGCACTTAGTGATGACTGCCCATGTCCAGTAGGGTTGTGGGCACTATATTTGGTAACAATTTAAGGTGCCCCATCCATTTGTCTCCAGGTTTCTCTTGTCATAGAGATGCTCTGTTTCACATAAATTGGCAGCCTGTTCCAAAGACGTGGCAGTCACTGGGAGATAAATCTATCCCTCCAGCATGCCCTATATAAGTTGCAGGCCATATTTAAGTCTCTGGAACAGGTAGCCCTAGACCCATTTGATTTATGGATATGCAGTAAGTTCATTAGGTTTGGGTCTCGGGTTGCTCTGTAGGCCAGGCACAAGTCTCCTCTAAGAAGTCTATATGATATGGAGTATAGTGACAGAGGCTTTAGTCAGTCCGTGTAAGGCACATGCTGGAGGCCCTTGATCTTCTTTGCTGGAAACCTCTGAGGTCTCCCTAATTGCGACAGGTGCTTAGTACAGTACATACTGAATGGGGCATTATACTCAATTATGGGTGAGATAAGTGCCGATATAGGAGGATTATAACTTCTTTTGCTCTCAAGGTGATGCCTTTACTAATCAAGTGAGCTACATGGAAAGCTTTCAGTGGTAGACACATGGTGGTTGAAGTTAATTTCGTGGTCAACCTGTGATCACATGTCCCTTTCCACTTCATGGATACTTAGCGTATTGTTGTTGATTTGATAGTGTGATGGGATTTGTTAGTGCTAAAGGGAATGATGATGCATTTCTTTGCATTTAGTTTAAGACCATGACTAATATACCAGTCATTGGTCTGTGTGAGACCCTCCTGGAGTATTCAGACATCATTTTAGGATCCAATGATTGCACCTAGTTTGCAGTCGTCTGCAAATTTGATCAGCCACAACCCTTTAGTTTTGACCTGAACTTCTGAGAAGCATATGCCAAATAGTACAGGCCCCAGCACTGACCCATTTGGCACCACACTTTTTACAGGTCTGCTGGTTGATGTCGAGTCGCCCTCTCTGATAGTGTGTTCCCAGTTTGTCAGTCAGTGGCAACTCATCTTTCAACAAAGGGGTTTACATTCAGTTTGCTAAGTTTGTTGGTAATGTCTGAATGTGGGATTGTGTCAAAAGCCTTTGCCAAGTTGAAGTATGCTGTGTGCACAGATTTGCCCTCATCAGTGGCCCTGGTCAGGCTTTAAAAGAAATCTACCAGATTTAACAGGCAGGATCTGTCCTTCACGAAGCCCAATTAGGTAGAATCCAAAGTTTGGAGGTCACCTATGTCTTTACTTATGAGGTCTATAATAATACGTTCCATGGCCTTATACATGAGGCTGGTCAGACTTATGGGTCTGTAATTCCCCGGGTCTGTTGCTAGGCCACCTTTGTGGAAGGGAATAACTGTAGCTGTTCTCCATTCTGCAGGAACAAAGCATGTGGTTAGACTGTGATTGAAAAGGGTACTTAGAGGTGATGCTACTTCATGTTTTAGCCTGTTTAGAAGACAGAATGGGATGCCATCTGGTCCCATAGAGGTCATGTTCTTTGCTTGGGAATAGCTTTGAGGACCTGTTCTTCAGATATATAAGGTGGGGTTGGTTGGGGGAGGGTCTGTCGTAAGTTAGGAGAGGATAAGGGAGTGAAATTTTCACCAAACCTATCTGCTAGCAGGTTCACTATATCTGTGGGTCAGTGTGTGCGATACCATTGACCACCAGTTCTGCACATGCTTGGGTCCTATCCCTGGCAGTACTTACAAGGTTTCTCTTAAAGGAGCTCTTGGAGGATTTGATAAGTTGTCTTATTTGCCTGTTAAGGCTGAAGATGGTGCATTTCCATCGTTGGGTCCTTGTCTTTGTTTTCTTGGACAGCAACTTTTTACATTTATTGTACAGTTTGTTGATTCTGGAAGTCCACCATGGCAGCTTGATTTTACTTGGTGCTCTGGCTTTGATTCTATGCAGTACAGCAGAGTTTATGCACTTATACAAGAGATTGTACAGGGCATTAGCGTAAGCTTCAGTGTGCTTACCTCTTTCAGCTTGTGGTGGGGCTTGGAATGCATTTATACCTTCACCTAGAAGGGTATAGTTTGCCTTGGTGGAGTTCTTTAGTCTGATTTCACCCTTTGTGAGTTCTGGTGTTAGTGCCAGTTCAACGGTGACTGATTTGTGGTCAGTTTTAACTAATGAAGGTCCAAAAATTGCAACAGTGCACCTGTTTGACATGTTGGAGAGGATCAAAACTATAATGTTTGTTCCTCTTGTCAGGGTATGGACAATTTGCACCAGGCATTTGAATTCACAAAGTCAAGGAGATTTTGTGTTAGTGAGTTTGGGTTACAGTAAGTTTCCCAGTTGATGGTGTGATAATTGAAATCCCCCATAACCAGTGTGTTTGGTAAAATTTGGATTGTCTTCAGTTTGGTTAAGTAGGCTTTGTGGGTGTCATGACCCATGGAGGGGGGTCTATAACTGGCTAGGACTTGAATGGGAGCTCTTACCCACCATAACCTGGACCTAGAGTAACTCCATGGAGTTGTCCAGTCTAACTAGACAGAAGGTGAATATATCTTTAATATAGATTGAAACACCACCTCGTTTGGTTTTTACACATTAATTTTGTGGTCTAAAGGTGTGGAAGGCATTGTAACCTTGCATAGCTGGGGTACTCTCTGAGGCCTTAAACCAAGTTTCTGTGACTGCACAGAAATCTATATCTTCTAGTGATAGAAGTGCTTCCAGGGAATGCAGCTTTTGGTTTAAGCTCCTATCATTTAGCAGCATGACCCTTATTTTGCTCTGATTGGTTAATTTCATGTTGGTAATGTTTTTGAGATCTTGCATAAAAAAGTCACTATGTGGGGAGGCAAGAGCCTTCGACAGCAGCCGGAAGCCTAGGGGGTGCCAGGTATAAATGGTCTCTGGCAAAGCAGTGAGGTATGTCGACCATGGCTTCCTAGGCAATAAGCCAATTATTGAAGTCAATCATTTTTTGTTTATACTGTGGCATCATTCTAGGTGAGGGTAGTATGCTGCTCAAGGCTAGGAACATACCTGCCTGGGACACATACTCATAGAGCTCGACCATGACTCTCTTGAGATAGTCCAGCGAGGTGTGTCTCAGGTCGTTCACACCAACATGAATTATGACAGGGTCAAAACGGTACTTGTTGCTGAGAGACCCGAGTGCATGCATGATTTGGCGAATCCTGGCACCAGACAGGCAGCTTACCGTGATCTTCTCCTTTTCCATCCTGGTGAGTGGGACATCCATGTGTCTCACTATTGAGTCTCCAATGAGAAGAAAACTTGGTTCTTGAGTGTTATGCCTTACGGGTTTGGTGGGTAAGGCACTGGTGTTGGTATGTGTCATGGGTGTTGTGGAAACTGTGATAGCTGTAGCAGACTTGTGTTTTGGAGGCCTATGGTGTTTCTGTACGTTTTTCAAAAGAACCTCCGCTCATGAAGATTTACATGTTTGATGCATGCTATGTGTTTGATTAGTAGTATGTGTATGAGTAGTGGTACTATGTGAATATGTAGTGGTGGGTGAGTTGACAACTTTCTCCTTGTTACTGTTTTGAGTGAGAGAGAACATGGATTATAGATTCTTGGTGTGAAGACATCTCTTGCACTCTGTACTAGATTGTGTTATTAGTAGAAGGTTGTCTATGTACATGAGGCAATTGCCACACTGCCTCAAGAGACTTTCAGAAATGATTACAGAATAGGTCAGTGAATGGATATTTCTGGCTGTGTTTTAAGGGAAAATTTGTTGAATTTAACTGTCCGGTTTTGGTGTACAATTGCGCAGCAGTGTATGGTGCTGTATGATGTGCAAACAAGCAGAAACCTGCTCAGATGGAGGGTCTAAGCACCACAAGCTAAAACTTGAAAAACACCTTAACAAAATTCAAAAGGACCAATGAGGATGCTTATTCCAAGCCCTAGACTGGCCTTCCTTTATTAGTCAGGTCCCATTCAAACACAGTTCTCTCACAAAAGTGCAGATAGGCCCCTTCCTATCCAAGATGGCCTGGGAAATGTGCTCAGAACAAACAAACCACTACAAACAATTCCAGAAGCAGCAGCAACAGGCGTAGATCTGGACTATGCTACAGCTGCTAGCTACTCTAGTTTCAACGGGAAACACTAGAGAATGTTTAACACGGCATAAAAATAACAGTGAGATACTGAAAAAAAACATTTAAAACAGCAGAAAATCAGCCAGGAGGCTCTAAAGAATGATTTAAACAGTTTATAGGTCAATTAATTAAGTATTGCATAGAGGGGGAGCCAAAGCAGGCAAAACAGATAGCTTTTAAACAGTGAAAAATCCCAGTAAATATGTAACAAACAGCAGAAACAACAAAAAAGATTGCTAAACATTGAAAACAGCAATACAATTTGATTTTACAGGCACAAACAATTGCTCTATAACAGTGTAGTTTAGTACATAGTAAATAAAGCTGCTAGTTACCCTAGTTTCATCAGAAGACACTAGACAATGCAGTAAATAGCAGTAAGACACTGAAAAACATTTAAAATAGCAGAAAATCAGCCAGGAGTTGCTAAAGAATGATTGAAACAGTTAACAGGTCAATTAATTAAGTAGTGCCTTGTGGGAAAACCAGAGCAGGCAAAACAGATTGCTTTAAAACACTTATTTCCTTATTTATATATTGACATTTTTTGACTGGGGAAATCCACTGGGTCAGAAACCCATTTTCAGTGGAGTCCCGGGAAGAAAGGCTCCAAAAATATTTATTACAGAATACTTTAAAGAAAAAACAGACAAACAGCATAAACAATGAAGACTTACATTGGCACATGAAATATAATATACAGTACATTAACACTAAAACCATTTGAATAATAATGTAATTTTAGTTCAAAGTAAACAATTCTATTAAATACTAAGGAGGTTCTAGACAACAAAAACATTGGAAGAGTTGTGCTATCCCTTTGTGCATAATTGGAGTGGTAGCCAGCCAAAAAAGAGTGCTGAACCTGCAGCATGCAACAAAGTGTCTCATCACTGCCACATATATGGTGTCTGAAAGGAAAGGAGGGCCATCACAACAAAGTGCCATGCTAGTTACCATATACTTGGGAGAAAATGGAAGACAGAAATCTAAGAAAAGGGTAAATAGCAAACAAAGGAAAACACACAAGGGGAAAACATAAGGACCAACACAGGGCAGAAGGTTCTATTTACAGGGTAAATGGCTCACATGTTCCATATAAGAAAACAAGGGTAGCTGGGAAACATAGTGAGTAATTGTTGTGGGAAGAATAGTTGGAGAAGGGAAGGTTGGAAGACCAAATGTGTACACCAAATACAGGCATATACATGCAGGGGTGGCATTAACACAGAAGGTGGGGGCAACAGTGGGTGGTCATATACTAATGAAAAGTGGATACAGGAATGGGGAGGATAATATAGCAAATGTGGTATATGGGGAATGATGCACAAAGTAAGGTAACAGATGTATGGGGATAGCCAAGCCACACAAACATCAGCCACCTCGGTGGCTGACATAGAGTTCAGGCTGTGCCTTTAGCAGTTCAACTGTTGGGGCTTACCAGTCACATGACTTAATCATCCATGATAGGATGCTCTCGATGGTCATGAGGTAGTTATCCAAGCACACCTCAAACATCATTAGCTTAAGCAGATGATGCTGGATAACCACAAGGGAATCTTCTGGGCTAGTGTCAACAGAATAATCTCTACTCCCCTCCTTAAAAGTGGCTGCAGAGGTTACCATGATGTGAGACAAGCCTAGTGTCTACTACTGACCCATTACTAGATTAATTGACTGGAACAGGCTAAGCTGACTGCCACTGTTTATCTCCTGCTTTAATAACTGAATCTGCAGAAGACAAAGCATACAAATAGAGTGAACTAATTACCATATACATTTGTTATATACACTGTTATAGCTGTAGGGGGCATGAGGGTGTATACCATAAGCATTCAGCTACTGTGAAGGTGTTCCTGCATCTTGCAATATCTTTCCATATTCTCTTTCAGTTCCTTCACCACTGTAAGTTCACATAGGAAAAAATAAGTGCACTGCTGGAACTGGAAAATTCAGGGGAAAAAAGATACCTACTTCCTAACTATGGATTCCCTTTGCCTAAGCAGGTTAGAGTGACACTGCTGCAGGTCACTGTACTGATGCCTGCACTGCTCACCACATTGGGTGTTGCAAATTTATGCCAGGCATTCCTCTTCTTCAATTGGCCATTATACTGGCCTATCAGGCTGTTCTGCAAGTCCTGACAGAAGATGTTGCCCAACCTCAAGCATCATATAAGAGCCCTATTGTTCCCAGGGCCTAAAGCACTGTCACAGGCATGTCCACTTGAGAAGCAGAACAGTAACCGCAGTAAAAAAAAAAAAATCAAAATTTATTCAAAAACAATTTGAGTGCTTTCATCAATTTTATATCATAGACTTCATCAGAAATTTACATCAGTGGGTTTGAACACGATTAAATAACCCTATGTTCAAATCACCTGACTTCCAATAACTAATCAGCACTAAAGAATTCATATAGTAAGAAAAAATTTGTCCAAGCAACCTCAACTCTTAAAGAAACAATAACAAATGTAACACTGTATTAAAAAGAAATAAAATGCAGGAAATCTACAGTATCATAACAATGTGTAAATTCCTACCTATAAATTTAAACAACATAGGATCAGAGGCTCAGAATGTTGGTGATAGAAACATTTCAATTTAAGCCAGATTGAATATAGGCATTCAACCTAATTTGCCACTTTAGTTCCTTAAACTCAATTAAGTCACTCCACACCGCTGTCTTGGTTTTCGTTTAACCATATCTATCCCATAAAAAGCCAAAAATGTGTCTAGGGGAAACTAAGCACATGTTTTACAAGGGAATTGTTCTTACTCTGCTTCCTAATGTCAAGTATATGCTCGTAGATGCAGTCCCTAAATCTCTGTGTTTTACTTATTTAAAAACACTTTACTGGTATAACACTAAATAATATAATTCTAACAGCATTACAATTACAATAAAATAAAGTTTTAACCAAAATGTTTCTAACTTTCACTTCATTTTTTGTCAGAACATATTTACGTTGATTACAAGAACTGCATCTGAATGCCCCTACTTTTTGGAAGTAGATGATGGCATATCATTCTGGCCAATTTCAAGTTACCTTTTTTTATACACCACAAGTGGTGCAATGCCTAACATTAAGTATCCCCTCATAACAAGAAAAAATATTCCATTATTTTCTTAATATCTCATAAATATGAACATGGTCAATAGAGCACATGGTAACAAAAAAGTGAGAAAATTCCTGTTTCTATTTCTCCCTACTTCGAAAAAAGTCTAAATCCACATCCTCATCAAGTCTTAGTAATGATTTGTATTGACCCTCTTGTCTTTTAAGAGTACATTCAGTTCAACTTTTTGAACCTTATAATGGGGATAACCCCAGGATTCAAACACATCCCCTAAAATTTGAGCCTCAGAATAAAAGGCATCATCTTCTGTGACCATCCTAGTTGCCCGTACATTCTTCTTCTTTCGGCTGCTCCCATTAGGGGTCACCACAGCGGATCAACTGTTTCCATTTCTTCCTGTCCTCTGCATCTTGCTCTGTCACACCAACCACCTGCATGTCCGCTCACACCACATCCATAAACCTTATCTTTGTCCTTCCTCTTTTCCTGTTACCTGGCAGCTTCATCCTTAGCATCTTTTTCCCAATATACTCTGCATCCCTCCTCAGCACATGTCCAAACCAATGTAATCTTGCCTCTCTGGCTTTGTCTCCAAACCTTCCAACCTGGGCTGACCCTCTAATATACTTACTCCTAATCCTGTCCATCCTCATCCCACCCAATGCAAATCTTAACATCTTCAACTCTGCCACGTCAAGCTCTGACTCCTGCCTTTTTATCAGTGCCACTGTCTCCAACCCATATAACATAGATGGTCTCACTACCCTCTTGTAGACCTTCCCTTTCACTCTTACTGGTACTTGTCTGTCAAAAATCACTCCTGACACTCTTCTCCATCCACTCCATCCTGCCTGTACTCTCTTCTTCACCTCTCTTCCACACTCACTATTACTCTGAACTGTTGATCCCAAGTATTTAAACTCATCCACCTTCACCACCTCTACTCCCTGCATCCTCACCATTCATCTATCCTCTCTCTCATTCGCACACATATTCTGTCTTAGTCCTGCTGACCTTCATTACTCTTCTCTCTAGAGCATATCTCCACCTCTCAAGGGTCTCCTCCACCTGTTCCCTACTCTCACTACAAATTACAATGTCATCTGCAAACATCATAGTCCACGGGGACTCCTGTCTGATCTCGTCTGTCAACTTGTCCATCACCATTGCAAATAAGAAAGGGCTCAGAGCTGATGCTTGATGTAATCCCACCTCCACCTTAAATGCATCTGTCACTCCCACTGCAGACCTCACCGCTGTCACACTACCCTCGTACATATCCTGTACCACTCTTGTATACTTCTCTGACACTCCCAACTTCCTCATACAATACCACAACTCCTCTCTAGGCACCCAGTCATATGCTTTCTCTAAGTCCACAAAGACACAATGCAACTCCTTCTGACCTTCTCTGTACTTCTCCGTCAACACTCTCAAAGCAAACATCACATCTGTAGTGCTCTTCCCCAGCATGAAACCATACTGCTGATCATTAATCATCACCTCCCTTCTTAACCTAGCCTCCACTACTCTTTCCCATAACTTCATGCTGTGACTGATCAATTAATCCATCTGTAGTTACTGCAGCTCTGCACATCACCCTTATTCTTAAAAATCGGTACCAAAACACTTTTTCTCCATTCCTCAGGCATCCTCTAACTTTCCAAGATTTCATTAAACAATCTAGTTAAAAACTCCACTGCCATTTCACCTAAACACCTCCATGCTTCCACAGGTATTTCATCTGGATCAACAGCCTTTCCATTCTTCATCCTCTTCATAGCTATCCTTACTTCCACCTTACTAATCCACTGCACTTCATGATTCATTATCCGCACACAATCCAACCTTCTCTCCCTCTCATTCTCTTCATTCATCAGCCCCTTAAAGTAATATTTCCATCTGCTCAACACACTCTCCTTGATTGTGAGTACATTTCCCTCATTATCCTTTATCACCCTTACCTGCTGCACATCTTTCCTAGCTCGGTCCCTCTGTCTAGCCAATCAGTACAGGTCCTTTTCTCCCTCCTTAGTGTCCAACCATTCATACAACTCTTCATATGCCTTATTCTTAGCCTTTGCCACCTCTCTCTTTGCCATGCACCTCATCTCCTTATACTCTTGTCTACTTTCTTCATCTCTCTGACAATCCCACTTCTTCTTTGCCAGTCTCTTTCTCTGTATACTCTTCTGTACTTCTTCATTCCACCACCAGGTCTCCTTGTCCTCCTTCCTCTTTCCAGATGCCACACCAAGCACCTTTCTGACCATCTCTCTTACTAGCTCTGCTGTAGTTACCCAGCTATTCGGTAACTCTTCACTGCCACCCAGTGCCTGTCTTAACTCTTCCATAAACTCCACCTCACAATTACCCTTTTTCAATTTCCACCATTTGATCCTTGGTGCTGCCCTCACACTCATCCTCCTCTTCTTGATCACCAATGTCATCCTACAAACCACAATCCTATGCTGCCTAACTACACATTCCCCTGCCACCACTTTACAGTCTCCAATCTCCTTCAGACTGGCCCTTCTACATAAGATATAATCCACCTGTGTGCATTTTCCTTCACTCTTGTATGTCACCCTATGCTCCTCCCTCTTGTTAAAATACGTATTCACCACAGTCATGTCCACCCTATTCGCAAAATCCACTACCATCTGACCTTCTGCATTCCTTTGCTTAACACCATACCTACCCATCACTTCCTCATCCCCTCTGTTCCCTTCACCAGCATGCCCATTGAAATCTGCTCCAATCACCAGTCTCTCACCCTTGGGTACAGTCATCACCACTTCATCCAACTCACTCCAAAATTTTTCTTTCTCATCCATTGCACACCCAACTTGTGGAGCATATGCACTAACAACATTCATCATTACACCATCAATTTCCAGCTTCATAAACATCAATCTAGCCGACACTCTTTTCACCTCCAAAACACTCTTAGCATACTGTTTCTTCAGGATAACCCCTACGCCATTTCTCCTCCCATCCACACCATGAAAAAAACAATTTGAACCCACCTCCAATACACCTAGCCTTGCTCCCCTTCCATCTGGTCTCTTGCACACACAATATACCAACTTTCCTTCGGTCCATCATATCAGCTAGCTCTCTCCCTATACCAGTCATACTGCCAACATTCAAAGTTCCGACCCTCACTATCACAGTCCTAGCCTTTACCTGCCTTCGGGCATGCCTTCCCCCTCGTCTCCTCCTTCAGCCAACAGTAGACCAATTTCCACCAGCACCCTATTGGCCAACAGTACTGGTGGTGGTCGTTGTTAACCCGGGCCTCGACTGATCCAGTATGTTTATCTGTACTGTTGTCTGCATGTATGATTTGGCAAAATTTTATGCTGGATGCCATTCCTGACGCAACCCTCCCCATTTATCCGGGCTTGGGACTGGCACAAAGAAATGCACTGGCTTGTGCATCTGTACATATTGTCCTTTAATGATTCCCTTTTCTTGATGTTCTGGATGGTTACTATTATAATGCAGGAGGCTGTTAGAATGAGTTGACATTATGAAGCAGAATAAGAGCAATTCCCTTGTAAAACATGTTCTTAGTTTCCGTGGACACAGTTTTGGCTTTATGGGGATAGCTATGGTTAAAAGGAACCCTAGTGAGGGGCCATGGAGTAACCTAATTGAGCTTAAGGAACTGAAGTTGCAGATTAGGTTTAATACCTATATTCACCCTGACTTGAATTAAAATATTTCTATCATCAACATTCTGAGACTCTGATCTTATGTTGTTTAATCTTATAGGTAGGAACATCTACACATTGTTTTGATACAGCATTTTTTCCTGCATTTTATTTCTTTTTAATACAGTGCTACATTTGTTATTGTTTCTTTAAGAGTTGAGGTAGCTTAGAATAATCATTACTTAGTATATGAATTGTTTAGTGCTGACTGGTTTTAGGTTTTCAGGTGATTTGAACAGAGGGTTATTTAATTGTGTTGGAACCCACTAATGTTAATGTCTGATGAAGTCTATGACATAAAGTCAACAAAAGTGCTCAAATTGTTTTTGAATAAATTTTGAAGTGTTTTTACTGCAGCTGTTTCCATTTTCTTGGTCTACACTCACAGTGTTTTTAAATAGTCTTTTGTGATGTTCTTGGTTATAAGCAGAACAGTAGCCCCATACACATGTTACGATATCATGTGAAGTGACATATTGAAAAATAATGAGGTGCTACAAAACAGTTATGCAGCACAGACCTACAGTACTATGTGTTTTAGAGACACCATGCATGAATATCTAGTGCACAACACTGGAATGGATGAGGAAGGGCACAAGCAATATATAGTAGTATATAGTACACTATATTAATTGTGTACACATTATGGTGGTGATTCAGAAACATCTGTGCTATATTCCCTCATTAACATTACCACCACGCTAAGAGGCCTGAATCAGCACAACAAAAATGTTGTCACCGTTATGTGAGTGATTGCAGTATTACAAACAACTGTTAATTGATAGTTTTTTGCATTAAAATATTTGATAATGCATCAACGCTTTCTGTCATTCAAGTATTTAGAACAACAGTTTGAAGCTGTTCACCACATAATGGCCAGAAGAAGGGGAGAAATAAGTAACTTTCCCCCACTGCTAATATTTAAGATTTGCAAATGAAGAGAATGCTAGCTATTTTCTTAGAAAAATATTTGTAATGTTAAAACAGAGTTGGTACTTTTATTTATGCTGCCCCTTTTGCTGCTCTTTTCTTTGATAAGTGCTTGTGCTCCTTTATTATGCTATTTGATCTTCTCCTGGATTGCTCACTTTTCTATTACTTGTAGCTAGATCAAAGTTGAAAATGAATCCTTAAAGCCCAGGCTACCTATCTGAGTAAAATAAATGCATACATATATAAATAAGCAAAAAAAAAAAAAAAACAGAGAAACAAATAAAAAAATGTACTTGTTTTGCAGTTGGTGCTAGATGGTAATGGTTTCTCTTCAGAGCTGTTGTAATAAACCCACCAGTTTTTAATAGCTGCTGCTCGTTTAGTGCTATGGTAGTGATGAAGGCAAACTTTATTATGTAAAAGCCATACTCATCCTGAGAATGTAAGACGGACATGCCAGTAGACATGCATGCCCCCTTGAAAAAGAATCTGGATATTTTTTGGGTAAGTAAATTGACCTTTACCAGCTCACTTCAGCAACTAAACAGGTCATGAGGACTGTCAAATTGCATTACACTGCAATTTATTTAATGCATAACAAAAAAAAAGCTCATTGGTGACAAGCATAATTCTGTGAAAGTAAAAATCCAAAGGGAGAAGCACCTCTGTACATCCAATCACCTATCTTTAAGTATTTTAAATCCAAGATTACTTAATAGTGTCAGAAAGAAGAAACTTCCTTAATACCCCTGTTACCCTGTCTTAGAAAATATTCATTGATCTGTCTCTGCAATGTCAACATATTCGCTCTGAGATCGCACAAGGGTGAGGACAGAACAAACAGATTCATAGACTGTTTATAGGCTAATAACTCAGGGAGCCTTTCTAAGCCTAGCCAAGTTCTTGTGAATGAATAATGATGTCCTACATCTGAATAGGATATTTAGAGCCAGGCATTTATAGGCTACCTCTGTCCATAAGGGACATGGGTGCCAAGCCCAGTGTAAATTTCCTATTCCCAATTCACTGCTCCAGGTTGTGCTCAAACTGGGTAATAGACAAACTCAGCTTCACATGGATGGGAAGCCTGTTGCATAGGAGGGGCAGTCTCTGGAACACATATCTGTCTCCCCAGTATGCTCTGTTTAAGTCACAGAAAAAATTCAGACCCTTCAACCTTGTATTTCTGGTACTGTTTGACTTACAAATATGCAGGGGATTCATAAGTGTGGAGTTTGTGGATGTCTTGCAAGACAGGCATAGATCATCCTTCAGCAATCTATAGGAGACTGAGTATAGAGGAAAGGGCATTAAGGTGTTCTGCATAAGACAGATTTGTTATGCCTTGTATTCTTTTTTTAAGGGACTTCTGAGGAGACTCTAGTCACTGCATATACCAGGTCAGGTACATTATGAAGGGAGCATTGTACTCTATGATTGGGCTGATAATGGAGGAGTACACTGGGATAATGACCTCTTTGGACCTAGATGCCATGTCCTTACCAATAAGTTGCACAACATAAAAAGGATGTCCTCACCACTGTGCCACTTTGTAGTCAAAGCTAAGGCTACAGTCTATGTGCTTATGCAGATCCCTGACTACTGGACTGAACCTTAGGGGCAAATTGTCAACATGGTAATTACATGGGATGGTTGACTTCCCAAAGGGTGCAATCATGTATTATTTAGCACTGGGTTTAAGACCGTGGCTTTGGCACCATTTGTTAGTCAGAAATATGCCTTCTTGAAGAATATTAGGGTCTGAAGAGTCAATGATAACCCCCAGCTCACAACCATCTGCAAACGTTAGCCATAAACCTTCAACATTTTCTTCTATTTCAGAGACATTGTTGCCAAAAAAAGACTGGGCACATTACTGAACCCTTGGGGACCCCACTAATGACTGGCCTCTTGATGGAGGTGCCATCACATATCTTGACCTTTTGGGTCCTATCAGTGAGCCAATAGACTATCCAGCAGGTGATAAAATGGTTTATATCTAAATTAGTGAGCTTCTCTATAATGTCTGAGTGGGGTATTTTATCAAAAACCTTGGCCAAATCAAGTAAGCTGCGTACACAGTCTTAACTTCATTCATTGCTTTGGTGACCATCTCAAAAAGTCCACCATATTTAATAGGCATGAACTGCCTTAAAAAAGCCAAACTGTGATGGAACTAGTGTTTACAGGTTATCTCTGTCCTCATTTATCAAGTCTATGATGGAACTTTCCATGGCCTTACAAATGAGGCTGGTCATACTTATAGGCATGTAGTTACCCAGATCAGTGGTTGGACCTCCTTTGTCAGAGGAATGACTGTAACCATCTCTCATTCCTTGGACACAAAAAAAACACCTGACTATAGGCTCCATTTAAAAAATGATTCAATTGGACCATTGAAGTCATGTTTCATGCTATTTATTAAGCATCTGGGGATGCTATCATGACCAATCAATGCAATACAGCTTCTGAAAGTGCATTGATGACCTGTTCTCTTGTAATGGTTGGGGGTATTCTGGTATTCTGTATTTCCTTTGGTCCATGGGGGGAGTGGGGGGGATTTGAGCTGAACCTGTCAGCCAAAATGCTGTCAATGTCCTCCAGTTCAGAATGGGTGATGACATTTACAAAAAGTTCTGCACATTGTTGTGTATTTCTCCTAAGGTTATGGACATAACTGTAGAAAGCTTTGTGGTTGTCCTTTGCCTGAGAAGCTATTTTTTTCTAAAAATGTTGCCTTTGAATTATTAATTAATCCTCTTAGTTGCTTGTCGAGATTAGCAGGGGGCTTTTACTATGTATGGCTTTATTCCTTCTATGCTTAGCCAAAACTTTTTTTTTATTTTGTTGAATAACCAATTGATATTGTGGTTCCAAAAAGGTGACTTGTCTTTTGAGTTTGTCTTATTCTTAATATGAATGGGCACAGCTTGCTTTATACAGCTATGAGTTTGGCTTTGCAGAGATTTTGTAAAGAGCTCAGTATATAAAATGGTATTTACTTGGTTTGGGAGTGCTTGGAATTTAGCCATGGTGTTGCTTAGTAGAGAGAGGTTTGCCTTGAAATAGATGCTAAAGGTTTTTGGTTTCACTGGATTCCCAGATTTAATTTTTATTTCAGGCAATATTACCTTATGGTCAGATCTGCCAAGCCAAGACATTATATTGGGTGCAGAACATCACCCCTCCCCCATGTTTGTGAGTACATGGCATGGTCAAGGATGTTGGTACCCCTGGTAGGATAGTGGACTAAATGTTCCAGGATGTTGGTATTAAAGTTTAGGAATCACTGGGTTATGCATTAGAAGTGGTGTAGGATTCCCAGTCTAAGAATAGAGGAATAGTTGAGATGCCACCTGAATTTCATATTAGGTTGAATGCTGAACAACTCTGGTACATTGAGATAGGTCAAATGGGTTTTCTGAGATGTGGAGGGGGACCTATAGGTTGCAGGGATATGGTACGAGACCCATTTTATGGTGAGTGCAGTGGGTCATACACTTTAATTAGTCTGGATGTAAGATTAGTTTTAATATAGACTGAGACACCTCTACCTTTAGCACCCTCCTGTGCAGTAGGTGGTCTATAGGTGTGAAAGGCATTATAGCCTTGCATTTCTGGGACACCATCAGTGACATTAAGCCAAGTTTCCAGTGCTATACAGATGTCTACACTCTCCAGAGAGTGGAGGCTTACAGGGAGTCGAGTTTCTTGCTAAAACTTCTAGCACTGATAGTGGCAGTGCCACCTTCATAAGTTCCGTCAAGTAATTTATCAGTTTGGCATTGCCTAAAAAGGCACTATGGGGGGGTGGAAAATGTTTTTGCCAATATGCGAAAGCCCAGAGGGGATAAATGCAGACAATCCCTGGCAAATCAGCATGGTCTGTCAATGGTATCCTCCCTGGCTGTCAGATTTTGTACCCCCTTAGAATGACACCAGAAACTAAGACAATTTTCTGTTGGTAATTGTGATGTCCCCATGCTGGGCCAGTAATCAAGAAGCCTGAATCCTCACCACTGACACTGGAGAGGGACATGCACTTGGAATACAAATGGGTACCCTCAGTATTTCCAGATGCATACCTCTGCATCAAGCACAATTCTCTTAAGAGCACACTCTGGATTTCTCTATATCTGTCTCCCTCCAGGTCTCCAATAAGACTCCCCACATGTACAGCTGTAGGGTTAGGCCCTCCACTGAGTGTCCAAGCCAAACCCTCCAGCACCATCTCTGTAAACCAAGAGCCCCAAGTGGCTGACACACACACTCTGAGAGATTTGATTTTTCACGCACACACATACACACACACACACACACACACACACACACACACACACACACACACACACACACACACACACACGCACACGCGTGCGCGCACACAAGCACACATGCATGCACACGCACACACATACACACACACACACACACACACACACACACACACACACACACACCTGGGAAAGGCTGGCAAAGATTTATCTGCTGTATCTTATTCTGCCCAGAGTATAAGGTAGTTATCACTGCCACCAGACACTCCACAATCAGCTACTCTAAGGCCCTTAATATTAATATTAATACTAATACTATTACAAGTGGTACTAGTTCACCAAGACAGCTATGGCTTCTGGAGTGGCCCTCACAGTGTTACCAAATAAATATAAGCACTCTCAAAGGTTAATACTTTCTAAAAGGACCGGCCACAATAAAAGTTTTAAATATGTTTAATAATAAATAATAAGAGAGCATGAAAATACTGAATATATATTTACAGTAAACCACATAGTTCAAATCGCAGGAAATATTAAAAAGAACATTGATGGACAGACTCAGACAAATAAAAAAAAAATTTCTAAAGTAAGCTTCACTATACTCCTGACTGAATCTAGGAGAATTACTATTCCATAATAATTTACTTGATAGAGCAAGGAACAATGAATTATGTGAGCATTCTTTCTAGTCAACTTCCCCAAAACAGAATACTCAGTACTCAGAGATTATTCCCCTGCAAAATACAATATCCAAGATAGCTTGCAGACAGACCTCATCTGTTCACCTGACCCTAGGGTCTCACAGTATCCATCTCTGAAGCTGAGACAGGAATTTAGCATAGATGGCTATAATACACAAGTAAATGTTTATGGCACTGCCTGGGGCTTCCCATTTTTTTTTACTGAGCTAATTAACAAAGGCTTCTTTCAGACCCACTGTCTCCAGTCATATTCCCCACTGTGGGGAGCCACTTTAATGCTTTAACAGCTCATTTACCTTTCCCTTATTTTTCTTAAAATAAGCTAGCTGGTTAACCTCTCATGTCCCAGTATCCTCTATTAAAACATATGCATTTAATTCAGTTGCAATAATACATATACATTTATTTTCATTCCAGCAGGGTGCACTGTTGATACATTTTTAACACAAGCAAACCTCATAAATACCTTTTCAGCACAAACATCTGTACAACTCAGTTTGATATACAAATGACATAAAATTATTTACAAAATTCCAGCTAGCTGTGCTGGCACAAGTCATAAATCCACTGCCCTGCTTCTCCTGGCATGGCTGGCAGTACCTCCTATAGTCACACCCCTTCCCACTTTGAAGACGCAAGCTAGTTTTTCAAGTGACCCTTGAGAAATGTGGCTTGAGAGAAATAAACCTATCTGGGAATATGTTGCCCCATTCCTTGTCTTGACAGCCCATATGCATTGGCATTGCTGACCTCACTACAGTGTTGCACTGTCATGTCATAAGCCTGCAGTCCTAAGCTCCACCTTAATAACTTTGCATTTTTCTGGCTGGCTTTATGTAGCCATGTTAAGGGATTGTGGTCAATAACTACAGTTAATTTCCTTCAATATAGATAAGGCTGAAGATTCTGCAGTGCCCATACTATGGCTAGGCATTCATTGTATACAGTTGTATAACATTCCTCCCTGGGTTGGACCATATGGCTGAGATATACCACTGAGTGCTCTTCTTCTTCTTCTTCTGATGAAACCTGGTTAAGTACAGACCCCAACCCATGGCTTGAAGCATCCACCTGCACAAGAAATTATTTCCTGCAATCTGGACTGGCTAATACAGAGGGTCCTCCCAAAGCTCCTTTAAGCTTCTGGAATGCCTGGTCACATGCTGGGGTCCACACTACCTTATCTGGCCTGTTTTTCCATATCATGTGTGTTAGGGGAGCAGCTATTGTACTATAATTGCGAACAAACTTTCTATAGTACCCCACTAACCCTAAGAATGTCCTCACTTGCATTTTGTTAACAAGTGCAGGCCATGCCTGGATGGCTTCCAGTTTTGCAGGTTCTGGCCTGATCTTACCACTCCCCACTCTATGTCACAGGTAGAAGACCTCTGCTATATCCATCTGACACTTACTGGGCTTAATGGTCAACCCTGCCATTTGCAGTCTGCCCAGCACCTCCCTGACATGCTGAATATGGTTTGCAAGGAATGGCCGTAGATGGCAATATTATCCAGGTAATTAAGTGCATAATCTCCTGCTCCAGCTAGGATATGATCTACCAGCCTCTGGAATGTCAATGGGGCATTTTTCATTCCAAAGGGCATCTTCACAAACTCATATAAGCTGAAATAAGTCACAAAGGAAGACCTCTCTCTCTCTAGTGTTGGGATTCAAGGGCAACTGCCAGTAGCCATTGTTAAGATCAATAGTAATCAGATACTTAAACCCACTCAACTTCTCTAGGCTTCGTATGCCCAAGGCATGGGATATACATGTGAGTCTGTTTGACTATTTACTCTTCTGTAGTCCACATAGAACCTGGTGCTGCCATCCTTCTTTGATACCAGCACCACTGGAGAGGCCTAAGAAGTGCAGGACTCCTGCATTACTCCCAGTTCCAACACCTTCTGTATCTCCTCCCTCAGAGTATGTCTGACTCACTCAGGCACCCTGTAAGGGGCCTGCTTGATAGGTCTTTGGGGCCCTATATCCACATGGTACTGCACCAGGTGGGTGCACCCTGGTCTTTCAGTGAACATGTTCCCAAACTCCTGCAACACTGCTCAGATTTCTAGAACATGGGTAGGGGATAGTCACTGGGGCATTGCTACCTCTTCCATTGAGGTGTCAGTCCAAGCCTCACTGAGGAGATCAGTCACCAGATCCCCCTCAAACTTCTCCAGCCATCCACTGCACAAGGCCTTCCCTGTTGTAGTAAGGCTTCATCATGTTAACATGATACAATTTTTGCCCCTGCCTAGCAGTTCTACCATGTACTTAACATCACTGACCTTCCCCACCACTTCGAAGGGTCCCTCCCAACTGCCTCCAGCTTATTGTGTCTGACAGGAATGAACATCATCACCTGCTGTCCCACAGCATACTCTCTGGCTCAAGCATTCTTGTCATACCAGACCTTTTTCTGCTGTTGGGTTCCTGAAAAGTTATCTTGTTCTCTTGGGTCAAGCCAATGAGCTCCTAAGCCTTGTCCTGAGGTTTAGGACATATGCCACAACAGACTCCTTGTGGGATTCACACTCACCCTCCCACTCATCACAAATCAGATCTAAAGGTCCCCTCACCCTATGACCATACAGCAACTCAAAGGATGAAACACCTGTGGATTCCTGGGGCATATCTCTATATGCAATGAGCAGATGGTGCAAATATTTGTCCCACTCTCTCTTAAACTAGTCTGCAAATGCTCATAGCATGTTTTTTGTGTAGTGTTTACCCTCTCCACAAGACCATTAGTCTGGGCATGGTAGGGGGTTGCCTTTAGGTGCTTCACCCCACCGTGCTCCCACAGACAAGCCAGCAGGTCTGACATGAAATTGGCACCTCTGTCAGTCAGTATTTCTTTTGGGAAACCAACCCTGCTCAAAATCTCTAGCAATGCATTTGCCACCTTCTCTGCCTGGATTTAGGACAGAGTCACCATCTTAGGGTACCTAGTATCATAATCTACTAGCACTAGGATATACTTCTTCCCTGTGTAACTTGGGGTACTCAGAGGCCCCACTATATCCATAAACACCCTCTGAAATGGCTCCTCAATCACAGGCAAAGGCATCAAAGGTGCTTTGACCTTTTCTCCTGCCTTGCTGACTTTCTGGTACTGCTCAAAGTTCCTGCAGTACCTGGTTACATCCCAGGCAATCCTAGACCAAAAAAGTTTTGCATAATATGTGTCTTGACATGCTTTATGCCCATATTACCTGCAAAAGGAATATCATGGGCTATGATTAAAAGTGTCAGATGGTAGGTTCTGGGCACTACCAATTGCTATATTACATCTTTTAGTCCTCCCTCAGGGGTTCACCCTTTATTCCAGTATTTCATACTCCCCTTTTCCTTAAGAGATAGGCAACTTCCTAGCTACCTCTCTTAATCTCATAGTGTAGGGTCTGAGAGCAGAGCCTGTCTAAACTCTATCTTTGTGACTTTCCCAGGTTCCCTTCCACAGGACATCTAGTATCTTCTGACAGTGGTGCCTCACTGTCAGTCTCAGTACAACCGCTCACATCTGCCCTTGCAGTCACCATGTCCAAGGGAACATCAGTACCTACCAGCAGCTGTGGATCATCTTTAGACTCACTGCTACAGGATAGATCCCTCCCTGAATTAGCCACATTACCAGTCCTGGCTTCAGAGATGCAGTCTATCTGGGTCTCCCCCAGGCTACCAGACCCACATGCCTGTCTCCAAGCCTAACTGCATATCACTGCATGCACCCAAGGTGCTGCATTATGCAATATCTTCAAAAACACCTGCTTGCTTGCTTGTTTTCTACCCCTGCAGTCAAGGTGAACCCTGATCAAGGGCATTTACAATGGGATACCTCCAAAATCTCTAACTGGATTGGACTGCCCAACCAAGTATTGCTCCTCTTTAACCACTGCAGGATACACAATGGTTATATCAGAGGCTGTGTCTCTGTCTTTGCAGCGGTCTCTTTTCCATTTACCAAGATAGGATACAAACTCTGGTGGTAGTTTGGTACCCCTGTTGTCTTCTGACAACTTACAGCTGGCATTCTGTTATTCTCACTTGCTGTCTCCCCCACCTTTTGTTCCTTTTTTACCTCTGTGGACATCTATATGTTATATGGCCCCACTGGTTACATTTAAAATATTTAACCCTTGATCCTGACCATATACTTGAACTAGTGGCTTCCCCTGTTACTGGTGGACTCTGTTGGGGCAGTTTAGGCTGCCCAACATGGGTTCCCTAATATCCATGTGCACCACTGAGTTTCCATTTTCTGTGCAGTGATGCCTGCTTGCTAAGTAGAGATTCCATTTTTCTCCAGCTTATCTGCAGAGTTGTATTCCTTGTCTGCCAACCAGATTTTCATGTTCTCAGGCAAAGTGCTAAGGGCTTGTTCCATCACCAAAAAGGTCTTCCAGCCACTGAAAAGTGGTGACCTGACACCCACTCACCCACCTATGAAAATAAGTGCTTAACCCTGTAATATAATCACACACACTTTCATCTGCCTTGTATCTATGCTCACAATTTTTTCACACTTTCATCTGCCTTGTATCTATGCTCACAAAATTTTTTTCTCTAAGCTTCAGGTGTTAACTTAACCATTCCAATAACATTTTTAAGTATAGCATAGCTTACACAATCATTATCAGACAATCTAGAAACAGCAGTTAGAGCTTTACCATGGAGTAAGGGTGTCAGGAACCGTATCCAGAGCCCTTGGTTAACATTACACTGTTTACATACCCTTTCAAATATATGAATAAAACTGTCAAAATTATCACCATCTGAAAACTGGGCAAGACATTTGCTGACCTCTATTCCTTCTGGGGCTCAGTTATTCCCTTCTCCATTACCTCCATGACCCTGGCAAAAAGTCAATATCTCCCTCTCATGTTGATGCTGCTTCTCATTTTCTTCAGCCACCAAAAGCCACAGTCTCTCATTTTTTTTTTGGCCTCCAAATGACACAGTGTCTCTGATGATTCTAGTTAGAAATGTTAGGCCTTCAGTTTAAGTATCTTTAACTCCAAATGAATGTTTAAGTCTTCTGACGAAAAGTTGAACTGTCCTGTTTTTGAGAGCTGTACATGACCAGTGCCAGACTGGTTGTCTTCCTGGTTGCTGGTCTGTGCTGCAGTTGTCATTAACATTGCAATAATTTCCCATTTAGTCAGGTTGGCATGCAGCAATCCTTTGGCTTGGCACATCTCAGCCTACTGGTCCCTGCCAGCTTGCCATAATCCTCTTCTAACATCTTTGCCTGCTCTCACTGGCTAACTAAACTAACAAAATGTAAATAAATAAAACTATTGTGATATGAAACTCTGAATGTCTACTTTGTGGCTGCTTATGAGTACACCTTTTTAGTGACAACTGCTTA
Source organism: Protopterus annectens (assembly GCF_019279795.1). Lineage (NCBI taxonomy): Eukaryota > Metazoa > Chordata > Ceratodontiformes > Protopteridae > Protopterus > Protopterus annectens. Next base: position 1,060,390,376 of record NC_056728.1, on the reverse strand, counting down.
CAGGCTACAGGAGTTCAATTAATATCCCAACACTGCTCTCCATTATGTGAAGTTCTCTCACTGGGCCAGTAATCAAGGAGCCTGAATCCTCACCACTGACACTGGAGAGGGATGTGCACATGGAAAACAAATGGATACACTCAGTATTTCCTGATGCAGACCATTCTGCCTCAAACACAATATTGCTTAAGAGTGCACAGGGAACACACTCAGCCCAGGGTCTGGATTTCTCTATATCTGTCTCCCTCCAAGTCCACAGTAAGATTATCCACTGGAACAGCTGTATGTTTAGCTCCCCAGCTGAGGGTCCCATCAAAATCCTCCAACACCCTCTCTGTAAACCCAGTGCTTTGTGTCCTTGCCTCAAGTAGCTGACACACACACACACACACACACACACACACACACACACGCGCGCACCTGGGAAATAGATTTACCTGCTGTGCCCCATTCTGCCCAGGGTATAAGGTAGTTATCAATGTCACCAGAAACTCCACAATTGGCTACTCTAAGGCCCTTAACAAAGGGTGTCCAAGTATACAGTGTAATATTAATACTAATACAAATGGTAGTAGTTGACCAAGACAGCTAGGCCTTCTCGAGTGGCCCACCAAATAAATATAAGCACTCTCAAAGGTTAATACTTTCTAAAAGGACCAGTCACAATAACTGTTTTAAATATATTTAATAATGAATAATAAAAGAGCATGAAAATACTGAATATATATTCACAGTAAACCACTGAGTTCAAATCACAGGAAAGTTTGAAAAGAACATTGATGAACAGACTCAGACAAATAAAGAAAAGCAATATCTAAACTAAGCTTCACTATATTCATGACTGAATTTAGAAGAATTACTGTTCCCTAATACCTTACTTGATAGAGCAAGACACAATGAAATATGTGAGCAGTCTTTCTAGTCAGGTTCCCTAAAACAGAATATTCAGTACTCAACGATTACTCCCTGTAATTGTAATATCCTAGATGACAGGAATTTAGCATAGACCACTACAATACACATCTAAATGATTATGACAGTGCCTGGGGCTTCCTCTCGTTTTACTAAGCTAATGAACAAAGGCTTTTTCCAGACCCATCATCTCCAGTTTTATTCCACAATGTGGGGTGCTGTTTTAATGGTTTAACAGCTCATTTACATTTCCCTGATTTTTCTTAAAGTAAGCTAGCTGGATACCCTGTGCTGTCCCAGTATCCTCTAATAAAACATATACATTCAATTCAGTTACAATAATACATGTACATTTCTTTTCCTTCCAGCAGGGTGCACTGTTGATACATTTTAACACTAGCAAACCTCACAAATACATTTTCAGCACAAGCATCTGTACAAATCAGTTTGATATGCAAATGACATGTAATTATTTACAAAATTTCAGCTGGCTGTGCTGGCACAAGTCATACATCCACTGCTCTATTTCTCCTGGCATGGTTGACAGTACCTCCTATCATCACAGTAAAGTGGCATCATCTTTTAGGAAGGTAGTATGCTTAGTGCTAGGACCATACATGCCTAAGACACATAATCCAAAAGCACAATAATTCTTACTTCATATAGTCAAGGGAGGTACATCTCAGGTCATTAACACCCACATGAACTATGACAGAGTCATACGGGTACCTGTGGCTCAATAACCTGAATGCCTGTGTGACTTAATAGATACTAGTCCCAAAAAGGCTGCTAACTGTGACTCACCTTATTCAGTCTGGTGAGGGGGACATTGGTGCACCTCACTATAGACTCATAAATGACCAGAAAATTTGGCTGTGCACTTTGTTACTTTAAGGGCTTAGCAGTAGTGGCATTGGATACAGTACTGTTATGTGTAGCTGTGGGTGGTGTTTTAAAAGAGTGTTTATGTGACAGCTAAGGAATGGCTGAAGACACTTTTTTGATTATGCTGTGCAGGAATTCTTAGTGTTTTATGAAGATTATATGTAAGTGCCTCAACATAAGTAATTTTATGTGTAGGGTCTTTACCCTGTGCAGTAGGCATGGTGCAAGTATCACTGATTCTAGCTTTGACCACCGCATTTAGGCTTCCCTTCTCCTCATCCATCCCACCAATTAACTAAAGTCATTTACCTTTTCCACTATTTTCCCTTCTATCTCAGATTTCAGCTTCTTCTAATTTCCCCCATTTGCTGCCATGACAGATGTCTTATTAGTTGTCAGCTTGTCAGCTTCAAACCATACACTTTCAGTCTTTCATTCCAGTCCCCTGTCACTTGTTGAAGTTCACATTCAAAGTTTGCTGACAGCACTACATTGTCAGCTTGTAGCAGCTTTGTTGATCTGTCAGCATTCAACATGTTTGCTAATGCAGTCCATCATCTGTATGAATAATAGTAGGCTTAGAGCTGATCCCTGATGCACACCCACCATCACTGGAAACTCCACTGTGAATGCACATTCTGTTCATTCTCTTTTGTTATTGGGTCCCTGTAAATCACCTGCACTAATTCTACCAATGTTTCTGTTAGAAAGCTGGTGCTGGCTGTATTTTTGCTGAAGAAAGTGTTTTGCTTCGAAAATATAAATGTTATACAACAATTGCACATATAATTTGTATATTGCATACACACACACACACGCACACACGCACACACACACACACACACACACACACACACACACACACACACACACACACACACACACACACAGACACACACACACACACACACACACACACACACACACACACACACACACACACACCTCTACTCCATTTCTTCTCATGTGACCAGTGAAGAAGTTACCCGAATACAAGTTAAGAGCTCTATGAAGGCAGAGGAAAAGAATGTTTTAACAGTTGATCTTTTGAATTTTTGTGTTGTTTTCTAACATTTATGCTTTCATTTTAACTCATGTCAAGATTATCTAATATGGTTGTTCCTTTATTCTGTGTTGTAGAGGTGCTTCTCACATGTCACTGAAACAAAAATAAAACACATTGTACTGTAAAGTCTGGTTCTCAATAATGTTTGTAAACAAAACTTCTCTATTTTATATAAACACATCTCCATAAATTCTGATAATCAAAGACTTTAATGTTATTGTACCTAAACTGTGTTAGTGTTTGTATAACTCTGTTCAGTGAAAACTGTCTCCGCATTCATTCTTATAGTACTGATTGCTCCCCGAGCCTGGGTTGTGGATAAAAAGAATCACTTCACCAGCCCACCTAACTGACAAAAAAATACAAATAAGTAATTTGATAAATAAATTACATTTTAACAGATATTTTTGCGGAGGTAATTCTGTTATGTAATGGTTTTATTTATTATTTGTGTCTAAGCCATGACACATATCTCATACATGTGCCACTGTCTGTGATATTCTTGAACATTCTGATGTCACTGGTTCAAGTAAAGATTAGTGTATCCTCTTTTTCTAATTAGGGAAACACAGGCAAAATGATCAGCATGTCCCTTTACTACTGCTTGCCTGAGACATATTGCATAACTACAGTTTCAGCACTCAGATGTTATGTTTTCATGAAACAGACATTAAAATATATTTGAAGAATAAGGAAGGAGAAAATTATAATTCTGCATCAACCAGATAGTAAAGAAATGGAAATAAAATGTGTGGCAGCAAAAAGAAAAACGCCCACATCTTCATCAATTACTATGCTAATATCTGAGTAAGGTTCTGCCGAAGTGCAGGGAGAAGAAAAGAGAAGGAGAGAAAGAGGAAGAAATGTGATTACTCTGGTAATGATATGCATTAGATGCATTACAGGAAACAATAATAATCCCCACTGAATGCAGACAATCCAGTTAGTATTGATTTTCCTTAATGTTAAAAGCACTGCTCCCGGTTACATCAACAGAAGAAGAAAACGATCCTGTATTCATTTTCCTTTGCTTATCGTCTCTGAGGCTCTTCTGTAGCACTCCTCCCTACTGATGGAGTAATGTGAATGTAATCTGACACCTACTGGGCCAGGCTAACGTTTCAGGGGATACAAAAACATAATATAGATCTCAGCATCTTCTGAACATAAAATATAGTTTGAAACAAATACATTTTTTCTTCTTCTTGAGAAGTATCTCCATTACATGTTGCCTAGCTCTGTATTGATTTATGTACTACACGGGGCCAGTCAGATGGGCTCCTACACATATCTGGATATGGATATATATAGATCACTGAGCTGTCTGTATGTTGGGGCTTTAAACAATACATATTCTCTAGTAGTATGTAATACATAAAGATTTCTTTTTTTCAGTTTCTTTCTTTTTTGAACGCATTTGGGCAGCTTTGAATTTCTAACAACTGATCAATGTCAGAACAGCTTATGAAGGGCATTTAATTTTCTTTATCTGCAGATTACATGGAACTTGGAAAACAGTCTTTAGTTTCTAACGTTAAGAAACACTAATGCTCCCTTCACTTTTACTGTATGTCATTTATTCATTAAACCTTAATGGCATTTCTCTAACTGAATCAATTAGATGAATGGAAAGGGTAAGTGAAGCAAAAGAGATGTTCCCTGTATAACTGGCTCCTTATCTTTGTAAGAAATAAAGACACCATATCAGTGTAAAACATTCACTGGTGCTTTAGGGGAAGTTGTTTTGTCTGTGTAAATTAATGTAAAAGACAGTAAGACTACCCGGTTTGTATTGAAAGAGTTCCAAGTTTGCACCAGCTACTGCTGCTTTTTTTCATCATGGATATTATTATGGGGAATGGCAAAATATTATTGTTTAATTTTGCATGTAACAGTAGCACTACAGTAGCAAATAATGCTTTCAGTGCGAGAAAGAAAAAAGTTAAAAATCTGAAGACAATAAAGTCGCAAAATAAGCATATTCTCCAATCTGGAATAAATATTTGGGTTTGCAGCCATGAGCCTAAAAAGTGAGCTTGCAAGAAGGGCAGCACAGACTATCCCCTTCAATATATTATTTTCTGACGTAGCTTCCAGCAGTTAAAAATATATATTTTTATTTAGTGTATAATAATTAAATTCACTGGACCCACAAGAATTAGAATCATTCTATGTTATAAGTTCCAAAAAGAGGATCTAGCCAACCCAGAGAACCTGTGCTCAGATCGCATGAAAGATATTTTCTCATGCGATTTGTTCACCGAGCATTCATAAAATGGTCAGAATTACAAACTTCAACACCTAACAATTGCTTGTCTTTGCAGCCATTACAAATATGTAGGGCCCATACCTACATGACAATCACACATAGAGAACACAGAGGAATAAAGACTTTAAAATTAAGCATGCTATCAGAAAGCCTATGACCTTAGCATATGCTAAAAATAACTTTTGCATGAATATGGGCACAGCAGTTGCTTCACTGCCATGATAATAAAGAACATTAACAGCAAGCTGCCCATAAAGTACATATTAAAATGTCTGTGCTTCATATTAGGTTTATGAAGGCTTGTACTAACAGTGGCATGATAGAATTTAAATGTGTTGAAGGAAACTGTTATTTCAAAAAACACATAACTCACCACTCTGGATTTAATTTTTGATATTCTATAAAATGGGTATATGCAATAACACTAAATGGTTACTTTACTAGCGATCAGTTGTCAGTTAATGTAATTAATGGTAAAACCAAAGTACTTAAAGATAAAATGGAATTTAAATGAACTGTATGAAAATAATTTGTTTCTTCTATATGCACTGCGGTAGAAACTCTTGTAAGCCTGTCATGTACATTGTCGATAATCTGTACTGTAATAAAAAGAATTAAGTAACAAAGGTCAGAGAAGAAACTGAAATTAACATGCCTAGAAACAAGTCCTCTGAAATATCCAGGGCTCTGTATGTTGCTTTGAGCTCATTACTGAGCAAAGAAAGTGTGACAACAGTGTCAGTAGGGTCATCAGACTGACACCAAATGATCATTTGATTGCTAAGTCCTGATATTCTGCATAATGAAAATGCTTTCAGTATTTCACTTTCAAGATTCAGCAAACAAAATACAGTTGTGTAAATAAACTTACCATAACATTAGATGTTCAAATGATCACTACTGCAGTAACCTTAGCTATATGTGTTATGTCCTACATAAAATATAACTGCTCTGCAGCTATATGGGTTATGTCCCGCAGATGATATAACTGCTGTACAGGTTCCAAAGCTTCATGGCACCTTCCACATGCCCAATCCATCAGTTAGTTCAAGCTCAGCTAACTATAAAGACAGGTTTAGAGGCAAAGCCCTTCAGTGCTTTCATGCTAACAGAGAGAAGGTGGCTGAACCCTGAAAGGACAATGCTAGGAACAAACAATAAATAAATAAATGAATGTCCACACCCTGGCATAAACAACACAGAAAAAACAAGGGGATGGAATGGCTACTGCAGCAGTGATCATATGAAAATTTGCTGTTATGGTTAGTTTACATACACAACTTTACCATGTCCATCATAGTGATCATGGCTGCTTCTGGATAGATTACCCTAGTTTACTACATTTGGGAGGGTGAAGGGGGTGGGCTCAAGAGCCCCCCAGAGAACGATCCTAACAAAGGCCGATCTTGACCCAGAAAAGGAATCAAACAGAGGACTAAGTTGCAGCTTCTAGAATACTTCTAGAATCCAATACTTTCTAAAAAGCCATAGGTGAAGCCAAGGCCCTGGTACAGTGGCTCTTGCTCCTGCCTGGAATACTTTCATTGTGATGAGTATAACAAAATGTAATAGCCTCAGACAACCATTTGGAAATAGTCAGTTTTGACACAGGATGTCCCTTCTTCTTACCTTCACAAGAAATGACAATCTGAAAGATTTAGTGCTGTCAAGATAGTACCTGAACTATCTATGGAAATCCAAGGTATGAAGTATACTTTCACTCTCATTTTTAGGTTCAGGAAAGAAAATAGAGGGATAGATAGCTTGGCTTATAGTAAACTTGATAACACTTTAGGTACAAAATAAGGATTAGTCCTCAAAGAAATACTCCCCCGGATTCACTATGCCCTGCATGGTGTGCATGATTAGTGCAGGAGCTCACCCAGGCAATATGTCTGCCGTGCGATCCAGGAACTGCCTGCAGGGCCGTGCACGAGAACTCCTGCATTAATCATGCATGGACTAAGCCCTGGTATACAAATCACCCCATTTGCAGGAGAAGTCCATGCAAATGAGGTGATTTTGCAGTCCAGAAAGCTTGCAATAGTCCATGCAAGACTAGTGCTATCTGCAGAAATGTACTCTGTTAGTAACCGAGTACATTTCTGCAAAATACAAAATGGAGCTATGACAGCTCCAAATAAAGGCTGCATATCATTGAGGAAGCACGTCAATGGCCAAGTATAAGGCCATTGGCATTGCAAACAATAAAAAAAAAATTAAAAAATCAACCTTTATTTTTTTTTTAGCCGATCTCGGCTGTTTAAGCATAGGGCAGAGGCGCGCAAACAAGATCGGGGGAAAATAAGAAAATAAACCTAAAATATGCATTCTAACTAAAATCAGTATTCTGCCATGCAAGTCAATGGCAGGCAGAGGACAACCTGGCCAGTGAGTAGTGGTTGCTAAGGGGGGAGGCTCAGTGTGACACATGTAACTATGCATTAGCAGGCAATCCTATGCAAATGAGGAGAAGGGTAGTGAATCCCAGTTTTCCCCAACATGTGAGTCAGGTCCCAAGAGTGTAAGAGTAGGAATAGCTTGGTCCAAGCTTAGGAGTTAGGTGACATCATGGGAGGTGTATCAGGCATACTGAAAGTGGATTGGAGCCCAGTGACTCAGGGTTTGCTCCTAGCTTAGCACAGCTAAGCTAAGGGGTGTGTCTAAACCTGCCTAGCACTCTTTACAAAGTGTAAGCGGGTGTGTGCGGCGTTCACCAGGTTTTACATGAAGAAAAAATAAGTTAAACCAGGAAATAGCAGCAGTGTGCACATTTGAGCAATCTGCATGGCATGCACATGGTCTTAAACAGGGAGGCAATGGGAAGGGAAAACAGCAGTAGGAAAGTATTCAAGGAGAACTAGCATAGCTGGCAGGTGAAATGTATCAGAATCAGCCAATTACACAGGCAGCAGACCAACCCAGCCCAGAACACTACAATAAACTAAGCAAACACCTTCCCTCTGGTTTTTCCCACACTCTATACCACCAGTGTATATAAGTGGGGAAGTTTTAACAAACAAACCTACAAAATGAGAAGGGCTGCAGTAGGCAACATAGAACAACATGTGCAAGAGGCTGAGGGTGGTGAGGATGTGAATACTGCCGAACAACCCACAGTGAGGAGATGGAAAAGAGTGTACAGACTTAGGGTAACCTACCAGGGGCTACATGAGCTGGAGATAGTGGAGCATTATATGGTGAACAGAGACCTCCTGCAGCAAATTGTTGAGTTGTGCCGGCCACACCTGACACACCAAACTGACCGAGGGGAACCCATCGCAGTGAATACCAAGGCATGTGTAGGCCTAGTTATACTAGCTACAGGTACCTCCCAAAGCACAACTGGGGATCTCATGGGGATCTCACAGGCATCAGCATCCAGTGTATTCCACCAGTTCCTGGATGCCATGTCAGCACATGCCAGTGAGCACGTACATTTCCTCAACACCCGTGAGGTGTTGACCAGCAATATGCGTCTCTTCCACCAAATAACAGAATACCCTGGGGTAGTGGGTGCTATAGACTGCATGCACATATGCATCAAACCACCACCCGGTGAGCAGGGTAGGGCCTACATCAACCACAGGGGCATCCCCTCCATCAACTGCCAGGTCGTATGTGATGCCCAGGGCATTATAATGAATGTTTGTGCTGGCTGCCCTGGAGACTATGACGATTTCTACATATGGCATCTGACGCAGCTGTACCAGAGATTTGCCAATGGGGACATCCCCTACAATCACCTAGTGGGGGATGCTGGGTACACACTGGAGCCATGGCTGATGACACCCATCAGAAATGCACACACACCTGAACAACAACGCCATAATGAGGCACATGCACAGGCCAGACATATAATAGAGCATGTGTTTGGGATGCTCAGGTCACAGTTCCAGTGTCTGGGTACATCCGGTGGAGCCTTGCAGTATTCACCAGCTACATGTACCCAAAGTGTTATGGTATGTGCTATGCTACACAATATGATCCTGCGGAAACAGCTGCAACAGGAACAACATGGGGCAGGGTCATACAACCCCCCCCCACCAATGTCAAGGCCTGCACAGGCACAGAGTGATCCAGAGTAGGTACAACCTGAGTCTGCCCCAATAGGCAGAAGGAAGCATGCCCAGTATGCCCTGTCCTTGGCAAAAAGGTAATGCATAGCACATGCACTGACACAGTAGGGACCCAGGGAATGACACCTCTCTCTGACTCACACACGCAGTAAAAGGGATGCCAAATATGACACTACCTGTACTCATCCATGTATAGGGAGTGTAATATATGCATCCAACATAGGCAGCCCTCCAGCACCATCCACAAGTCTGGCACACCCTCAAGGTAAGTCAATCAACCTACCAATTGCCAAATGGAGTAGAGTGTGTTGTTACCTGTAGCTGTGGTATGGATGCTAGCATGCAAGGGAATTGGGTGGCTGAGTGTTATGGCAGCAGACAGCAAACACCCCGTGGTGGCTCCATGACATCTGTAACACATACTGGAGTCACCATAGTAGCCAGCACTACACAGGGTGACAAAACCCACTGGAGGAAATGTGCTGAGCGACATGTGTGTCCATATGACCCACACATGCCAGTCAGGACGGTTCACATACCCAACAACAGTCTTAGCCAGCAGGACAGGTGTAGACAAACCCAAACAGAGCCTGTGCCATAGCCCCAGATTGATGGCTATGGTTAACCTCTCCTCCAGGCCTACACAGAGAGACCACAGCAGGGCAGGCAGTGGGATGTAAGTTCTGAAGGGTAGGAAGTCAGACAATAAGATGTAGGGCAACCAAAGCCACAATGTGCAGTACACTGGTATGTCTCTAGTCACCTTGATAGTTAGAAATACAGAATGAAATGGAGTACCTGACATACCAGTACAGTCAAAGCAAATGTGTACAAGTGTCACGTGTGCCCCACATCCTACATAGTAATGTAATAACAGTCAGGTGTGACCCCCAACCCTGTGTAGAAATGTAGAAATAGTCAGGTGTGTCCCCCATCCTACATAGTAATGTAATAACAGTCAGGTGTGCCCCCCCCCACTCCTGTGTAGAAATGTAGAAACAGTCAGGTGTGCCCCCCCCTGCTATGCAGCAATGTAGTAACAGTCAAAGCCAAATGATCAATGGATACCCTGCAGAGACAGTATGCTACCTGTTGGTGTACAACACAAAGGTCAGCACTGCAGCACATACTACCTGGACATGATCCACACATTCAATACAGAAGGCCATACTGGGCATGATCACACACTTAAACACATGAAGGCCATGACTGCAAATACCAGTGGACTAGACATATCTGGAAGTTGCAGTTGTTAGTGCAGACACTCGTCAGTATGCACCACTCATGGCTTGCACACACAGTAGATAGGAATACAGACATATATGTTAGGACAACACACTATAATAAGCCAAAGGTAGACATACATAGATGTGTGAAAGAGGGTGACTGTGACAAAGAGCCATCCAGGACTGTCCTACCCAGAAAACAGCCAAAGGGCCCCAAACACATGCGGTGCAGATGTCACTCACAGCAGATACTAGCCACCAGTATCTGTCAGCATTACAGACTATGTGGTGCACATGCCAGATGTGCAACATGACTGTACAAGGAAGTAGTCATCTAGCAGCTGTATACACATACTTGTGACATATGATCCTGTGTGTGCCCACATGTGGCGTGTCAACCACTAGATGAATGGGGTATGGTCCATGCACACACCACCCTCCCCATAGCCCTATTATGACAAGCCTGCTGAGGTCATCCAATGTGAAATAAACCTTTGGGATAGCTGTAGCCCAGTAATCTCTGTGGTGCATCCCATAACTGTGTAGTGTGATAAACTAGTTAGATAGGAGTTCTACCCCCAGACTTGGCAATTGTCTATCTGTGTGCGTGTCTGACGGTGTAGAGAGCAATGCTTTTTAGGGTACTCACACTCTTTACATTTCATATACTCAACTTTGGCAAGGCTGCTGATGTCACCCACCTAGAAATACACCTCTGGGAAGGCTGCAGCCCTATAATCTCTGTAGTGTGTCCTGTAACTGTGCACTGCTGTAGAGTAATAAAGTAGGTAAATAGGAGTTCTAACCCCAGAGTTGGTGTGTGTGTATTTGTGTGCCTGACCCTGTGAGCAATGCTTTTTAGGGTACTCACACTCCTTATAATTCATATACTCAACTTTGGCAAGGCTGCTGATGTCACCCACCTAGAAATACACCTCTGGGAAGGTTGCAGCCCTGTGATCTTCTTTTCACATCCTGTAACTGCGTGCTGCTGTAGTGTGATTAGGTAGTTGTACCAATCCAAGACATGGCAAGTGTGTGCATGTGTGTGTGTCTGTCTGACCCTGTCTGTGTAGAGAGCAATGCTTTTTAGGGTACTCACACTCCCTACAATTCATGTACTCAACTTTGGCAAGGCTGTTGATGTCACCCATCTAGACACACACCTCTGGGAAGGTTGCAGCCCAGTAATCTCTGTAGCGAGTCCTGTAATTGCATACTGCTGTCGCGTGATGTAGAACTGTGATAGGGTTCCATCCCCACCCATGGCAGTTTTGGATGTTTTGTGTGTGTTTCAATGTCGGTGAACAGAGCAAGGCATTATAGGCTAGTAACACTTACTACATTTCAAATGGCCTACTTTGGCAATCCTGCCGATGTCATTCATTGTGAAATACACCTTTGGGGAAGACATTCCCTAGTAATTCCTGTGGTGTGTCCTATAACAGCTCCATACTGTAGTGTGATATAGACTTGTGTTCGGGGTTCTATACCCACACATGTCGGTTGTGGATGTTTTGTGTGTGTCTCACTGTCTGTGTAGGGAGCAATGCATTTTAGGCTAGTCACACACAGCACATGTCAAATGGCCTACTTTGGCAATCCTGCTAATGTCATTCATTGTGAAATACACCTTTGAGGAAGGAGTTTCCTAGTAATCCCTGTGGTGCATCCTATAACAACTCCATACTGTAGTGTGATATAGACCACTGTTAGAGATACTATACCCACATGTGTCAGTTGTGGATGTTTTGTGTATGTGTCACTGTCTCTGTAGGGAGCAATGCCTTTTAGGCTTGTCACACAATCCTGCTGATGTCATCCAGTGTGATATACAACTTTGAGGAAGGCATACTCCAGTAATCTCTGTGGCACATACTTGTGTGTGTGTGTGCATGTGTGTGTGTGTGTGTGTGTGTGTGTGTGTGTGTGTGTGTGTGTGTGTGTGTGTGTGTGTGTGTGTGTGTGTGTGTGTGTGTGTGTGTGTGTGTGTGTGTGTGTGTGTGTGTGTGTGTGCGTTTGTAACACGTATCCTGTGTGGAGGTTGTTGTGAGTGTGTGACACCAGTGACCAATGTGGAGTGGGTTTTGCATATTTCTTATATGGTGGCCCTAGTATATATCACTATGTCCACCATACATGGATAATAGATGTGAAATAGCTGAGAGGCTGGGGTGCAAAGCCATATGCACACATGTGACATCAAGACCAAGCAATCACAGTTAGCAACCCTAGTATTACCCAGACCACACTCTTAAGCAATGTCTCATACACACACATCCCTAGGCAACAGCCAATATGTGGGTAGTAGACTGCACATTGGCCAGTGATAGTAACAATGGGATGATAGCTGTGGGCTGCAGATGGTATGGCACCCTGTCCATCTGTCCAATATGCACATACATGCAGACATTGCACTTTCCCCATGTTCCCCAATGGACATCTTAAACACCTGTGGTGCCATCACATGTGACTCACAAAGGCATACCATGCCTGACAACATGCCCTGTACTGACAGATGCCACTGACACCAGGGAATGCCATTAGCATGCTATCAATTTAGGTGCAGGGTAAATCTGCTGCCCATTACCAGTTCCCACCACATGTGGGCAAGACTGGCACATCTGATGATAATCTGTGTTCACAACATGGGCCAGACACCCCAGATACAGTTCCACATGTCATACATGCATGTGGGAGGTGTGGAGATTCCAGACACCATCCATGTCATGGACTAAGGAAAACATACATGGCAAGTGATGCACAGCACTGGCCACACACAATAGTCTCCCAGGTGACTGGATGGGGGATACAATACCCACCTGTGTGGGCAAATGCAGACACTACAGTCCTGAGCCACAATGCATACCACAATGCAAACCATCATCATGTGGCCTGATGCCAATGTATACCCATTGCCTAGCCTTGTACAGCTGTCTTGCACAGTCGACCACCACACACCCATGCAGACATGCACCCATGCATGTCAGTACTGGCACCCTGTGTGTTTGTGTGTCTTGTATGGTGCATATGTTCACATCTACACTCCTTACAACCCCATGGGCATACTGAAGCATGCTGTCTGATGTCAGACACCTCCGTGGTGCATGTGATACCTGCACAGTGATATGTTGTGGCAATCCCACTACTGATGAGTTGTATTCCAGGCCCTGCCAAGTGTGTCAATGTGTGTGTGTGTGTGTGTGTGTGTGTGTGTGTGTGTGTGTGTGTGTGTGTGTGTGTGTCCCTGTGATAGTGTGGCTGTTTTGATGCTGGCACCTGTTCATGCGGACAGGCATGTGTACGTCACCTACCATATAGCTACCATATCCCTGTTGCAGATGTCAGTCACCATCACATATATGTTCTAAGACTCCTCAACAGGTAATCCATGTGGCGCATCCAATAACTGCATAGCGCTATGATAGTACTCCATAACCATCAAGGGTTTGATACCCTGTGCTGGTAGATGTATGATACAAACATGCTTGGGTTTTCTCTCCCACCACTCCCTGACTTTTCTTTGCCTCTATCTGCCTCTCCCACTCCCTCTCTGGTGGATGTGGAGACCTACACCTGCTTTGCTTGGCAGCAGCATGTGTAGATTAAGTGATGCTCATGATCAGCTGATGGCCTCTGGACAAATTGCAGCCCTCCCCTAGCTGATTGCATGTGGGACAGCTGTGGTAACATTTCCATAGCCAATTGCATGGAAACACACTCCGATATCTAGGAACATCATGTTGGTGTTGGCCCTTTTCATTCACTGTGAGCAGGAACTAGATCTGTTGCTTGGCAAACAGTATCTCAGATGGATTGGGGATTTACCTCTAACAACATACACTGTGGAAACACGGCAACACACAGGAGGGGGATGTGCCTGACCTGACTACAGACTGTAGGTGCTACTATACTGCATTTAGAGTACTGGTTTAACTGTGTGTGTGTTGATATGATTGTCCTACATGTCTCAATACCTGCCATGTTAGTTCCATGTTTATGAGGAATCCCCATCTGCAGGGTCATCTGCAGACAGGGCAGTGTGTTGAGCCTTTGGTTTCATGTGTTACCAACGGAGCATCTATATGTGGACTGCAGAAGGCATTGTGAGGATTGTAGCCTGTAGATGGTGAAAGCTGTGACAGTTACTGGCTTCTTATCCCTCATAGGACATATGATGCAACAAACCCTGTTACAACAGTAAATGTATGAGGTTATCACAGCAACATGTCATTATTGGGCCTGTGTATGTGCTTCCAGCCACAACTCTGTCAACCTGTGTACATATGTCGTGAATGAAGTGGTGCATATGTGCTGTACACCATAATTAGTGTCATCATATCTGATAACAAGCCAGTGAGATATCAGACTGCTACACATGTTATGTACAGTAGGGTTTATATTTGATAACATAACCTGGACATTCTGTGGATGTTTGTACAGTACTGAGGTATGTGTACTTATGGTGAATGTCGACAGTGTGTGTATTTTTAATATGCACTTTAGCCTGTGTACAGACTGTGGTAGATGTCATTGTCCTAGGCCCCGTCCTATCTGATGTTACATGCTGCTCCACTGTATGGTACCGTATTGGCGTACATGTTTGTAGGGCCATTACAAACACATGTCCCATACCACAGACAGCCATCAAACCAAACTGTGTAGCATCCCAGTATATGTAGGGTCAGTCTGTGAGTTGCACATATGAGGATGGTGTCGAACAAATAGTCCATATACTGTTATATTACTCTAGCTTAACATATGTGGCTATGGCTGTGTACACATTGGTTGTGGTTATGCACTTTCATGCAGGGTTATCTTACCCTGTGCAGTGACATGCTTGTAGAGCCTGCTACGCAGGTACATGTGTATTCCCCCATAGGCGATGTAGGCCAGTGCTGAGCCAGTCTGCCTGTAGCCTGCACAGTGCATTGTTACATGCCTAGCAGCTTAGTGTACTTACCCATTGAGATGTCATGTGCAGATACTTGCCAGATTTACTGCTGTCAGTCCTCCCTTAACAGTCATGTATGTCAGACAGAGCAGTGGGATGATGTACAGATGTATGTCAATATCTAGTGGGTGGTATGTGGCACCAGTGGTTATTATGTGTCAGGCCAGACAGGGGTGTGTGAATGCATAACCTATGGTGGCAAATGTATTCCAGTTGTTATGTGTTATACCCATCTACATGGCTGTCTACATCCATATTGTCAGGCATGGTACACATGTTTAGCACTAAGGAGTTATCTGTACACCTCTGGACTGTACAGAGTATGTCAGAATGTCCACATATATTGGCCAATATCTCTGCTGCAGACCACAGGGGCATTACGTGCTAGCAGCAGTATTTTACTATGATGTCCTTAGGATGTCTATCAGTAGCCAATGACATACATGTTATAAGCAGATGTGACCTCCAACACACCATGTCGACAAAGACAATCCCAATGACAGTAGGAATAGTCTACTAATATACCTGCTATAGATACCTGACATCCCTTAGTACTACGACTGTGGGACTATAGAGGGTGGGGAAAGTCTACACTCCATGTCCAGGACATATGGTGGAAATATAAGTACATATTATTATCCTGATATCCATATATATATATGATTACACATGTGTAGTACTTCCAATCACCACTGTCATGGAAACCACCTACTCTAACCCCCTACATCATGTGGGCATGATCCCTTTACATTGCCTGTGTGATGGACATCCTTCCTATGTGTGTGCCTCAGTGTTACAGACAGCAGGTAGCAATACCTCTTACAGGAGAACCGGCACACTCAGGGCAGCTACATATTTGTAGGAGGTTCTGGAACTACAGACAGAGTGTGAGTAGAGTTGTGTTATGCTTTGTATAGTACTTATGTTACAGTGTGTGTGTGTGCGTATGTACTACTTTACCTTGGATTGCAGTCTGTCTGCATAGCACTCATCTGTGGGCCTATCCCCTTGGTGGCAAGAGGTGTGCCTATCATGTGTTGTCTATCCACCACACAGGTCCTGTGCCAGATATTTCACTGGCAGTTTTTGTGTGTGTGCGTGTGTGTGTGTGTGTGTGTGTGTGTGTGTGTGTGTGTGTGTGTGTGTGTGTGTGTGTTGAGTGCTATCAGTAAATGGCTACATCCATTTCTGTTTCTAACCTCAATTTGCTGACTAAGGGTATGTTGCAGACTACCTGTAATACCATCAACTTGCTTAGTGTATGGCAACAGTTCTCCACACATGTGCCTGTGTTCCAGCCTCTATCCTCGACCTACATACCAAGCTTTGCACATATGACATGCTGTCGGGGGTTTTCTGTAGTGGGCTGTGAGTATATCATGCTGCCATTGCTGCCATCAGTCCACTACCTTTGTATCCCCCACACATACAGTGGGGCTGGGGCTATATATGTGTGGGCATCACCTACACAATACATGTGTGCTCTTATGCACTCCAGAGGCCAGTGTATGCAACAGTAGTATATGGCCCTGTATTACTGAGTCAGGGGGAGGGAGCACCATAAATAACCTAGGCTGTTAAAGAATGTGGGGGTATCTTGGGTGAGCTGCCTTAAGGTATCTGGATGTACAGTACCGTATAGTTCACCTATATTTACATTACTTACATAAACTGGGTTAATGCAAGCTTACTGTTTCCTGCCATGCAGACTGTTCTGTTTGTCAGTGCACATGTGATGGTGTCAGTTAAGCTTTGTTATGTAACAGTTACAACCCATTTGGTCACATGACATAATCATCACCTAGTGATTTTGTACAGAGTGTAGATAGAGGCTGCTGAACTATACATCTGATTACATACTGTTGATTGTTTGGTATCCTGTGGCCCAGTATGTCCTCACAATTGTACAATTTGAAGGGCTTGGCCTGGACAGCAACAGTTGTGAACCTTTCCAGACTACTGTTTTAGTATAACAGTTTCACAGTTGCATTACTCTGTTTATATGGAGGTCAGTGTCTGAACAGCTATATGGCATGGCATATAGAACTGTAATAGTACACAATAAAAGGTATTCCATTTCTGCAAACCTGTGCATGGTGTTTTCCCTATGACCTCTCTGTGGGTATATGTTGCAGTCACCGACTGTCATTTGTAATGGTGGCCCATACAGTGTCCAGTTGTTCAGGTGTTAACTGAAGGCATAGTGGCTGTTCCATATAGTGTGCACCTTCTACATATGTATCTTACTGTACAAATATCTGTGTGTGTATGTGTAGTCAAATGTATATCTATCTATAGCTCTCTTATCACCGTTAGCAAAGGTTATGGAAAAATGTATTCACCATCAGCTAATGAACCACTTAACCAAACACAACATTTTAGCAACTGCCAACATGGTTTTAGACCATTTCATAGTGCCACTACAGCTCTCCTTTCTTTCACAAACTTTATCAACCGCAACCGTAATAACAATTACCTCTCTTCAGCACTCTTTATTGACCTATCTAAGGCTTTTTACATGGTAAACCACCCCTTACTCATAAATACCCTTGAATCCCTCTCTCTAGACACCAAGGATATCTGCTGGTTCAAATCCTACCTTAGCAATAGACAACAAGCAGTTCTCTTGGAAAACAAGCTATCTTCCCTCTTGCCCATCTCCTTTGGGGTCCCTCAGGGCTCTATTCTAGGACCTCTTCTCTTCTCTCTGTTCATCAATGACCTCCACTCAGTAATCCCTCAAGCTACATGCATACAATATGCAGATGATTCTACACTCATCTGTTCTGCCAACTCCACATCTGAACTACACTCCCAAAACCAAACAGTATTCAGCACTGTAGAGACTTGGTTCTTAAAACGTTGTCTCATTTTGAATGCCAAAAAAAACTAACTCTTAATCTTTACACCTTCCGCTAAGTCCTCCCCCATACATTTTACAATTAAATCCAACAATGATACTATTATAGCCCCAGACTCTACCACCAAACTGCTAGGTATCACAATTGATAACAACCTCACCTTTGATAACCATATTAATAACACCATTAAAACAGTTAATAGAAAGATGTGTTCCTTATACAGAATAAAACCCTTCTTAACCCCAACATCCCATACTACAATTGCCCACTCCCATTTAATCTCAACTCTTCTATATGCTTCACCCATATATACTAACCTAAAAAAAAAATAATCTGGTCAAACTTGCTAACTCCTATAATAATATAGCCAGATTTGCCACTGGAAATTCTTTTAGAACACACCATTATCAGAACCTACGACAACTAGTCTGGTTAGAATTAAACAACACTTTGATACTATCCCAACTTTCCATTGTTCATAAAATATTTTACCAACCTAACAACACCCCTATACTTTCTGACCTAATTACCCCCTACAGGAATCTCAACTCCTTATGTTCCTCTCGTAAACTTCTTGCTAGTACAAGCAAATCAAACAACCTAGCAGGCAACTCCCTGTTCTCCAATACCGCTGGAAAAAACTGGAATCTTCTGCCACCAGATCTAACTTCACAACCCTCCCTGCAACTCTTCAAACAAAAACTCAGAAAACATCTTAAAACTCACTGGGTATGTCCCTGTTGCAACCATGAATAATTCCTCTGCTCTCTCTACTGCTATTTTCTGTACTACCTCCTTATCTTTACTATTTTAACTCTCTAGAAGGAGTATTTATCTCTAGTAAATTAAACTATCTGTGTTAGTAATGTAATCCCACTGAGAAGTACTGTATGTTATCTCAGATATCATGACTGCAGAGTGACTAGCTAATTCTGTATGTCTATAGCACATTATTGTTATTTTTTTCTCCCCCCAGTAATACTCATTACTATGTATACATAATGGGCAGGATTCACAAAGCCTCCGTGTAAGAGTTATAACTCTTACACGGAGGCTGCAGTTAAATGGAGTGATGTCAGCATGCTTTGCATATTCATGAGAGCATGCTGAATCACACCTAAGGCTAACACGGTCCGTGTAAGACAGTAGGGGGCGTGTCCGTAGGCCGAGCCCTGTAAGCGGACACGCCCCCAGAAGAGTAAAAGTGCCCAAAGTAAACACCCACAACAGAGTCCATGGAAATGTGAATAAACACAACACAACACATGCCCCCACAGACTATGAACAGAAAATATATAAATGAACATGTTATAAATTTTTTTTAAATCGTAAAGATGTTTGCCCGTGAGTGCGTTCGGGTGTGCCCGTAGCGCAGCTACAGTTAGCAGTCAGTGGGAAAGCATATAAGAACTAAATATGCAAAGTAAGCCAAGAAGCAATAGCGTA